>NC_142932.1:70102370-70134870 GCF_046866305.1 Octopus bimaculoides | reverse complement strand
TATCGATGCTAAGTTAGAGATCATTCTTAAATAATTTTCGGTTCCTTTTTGTTGATCATCCCAAGTGCTCCTACAATCACTGGTATTGTAACCGTATTGAGATACCGCATCTTTACGATTTCGATGGGCAAATCTTCATATTTTCTAATCTTATCGAATTCTTTTGCCGAGATATTATGGTCACAAGATATGCTCATGCCAATCAATAAACAGACTTTCTTGTTTTGGACTTTCACAACAACATCCGGTCTGTACATACTGGGAAGCCTCAAACAATAGTTACATTTTCTCTCTTAATTACAGCCTCAGGGTTGTGCTTGTAAAATTTGTCAGCAGTTGTGATTTTATAATACCGACACGTTATCTACTGTAGATACTGGCCAATTCTGTTATGTCTTGATTTGTACTCTACAGGTGCTAAACTTTACATCCAGAGATTGGGTGATCAACTTTTTCTATTCTACTATTGCAGCACCGGCACTTTGTGTCTACACCATTTTCATCAAATTGGCTTGATAGTTACGGGTCAATTATTATTATTATTATTATTATTATTATTATTATTATTATTATTATTATTATTATTATTATTATTATTATTGTTCAGTAGTTTTATTTTTATAACGTGCTTTCACTTCACTACCGAGCGCAGCTCTGTGCGCCTTGGGTATGTGCTGTGGTTTGCTGTGGTGCTCTTATGTTTACTGTATTGAAAGTGTTTTGCGTAGAATGTGTGCAGTGCCCAGTAGTGCAATTTTCTGTATGTTATATATATTTGTAAGTCCTGGTGTTTTTGTTATGTATTTGTCTGAATATTTTTTTATTATACCTACGGCACCTACTATGATAGGAATTGTTTCTGTTTTTAGATTCCACATTCGAGTTATCTCTATTTCCAGGTCTTTGTATTTTGAAAGTTTTTCCATTTCTTTTAGAGAAACGTTGTCATCTGCTGGTATTGATACATCAATTAGAAAGCATTTTTTTTTCTTCATGAACTTTAGCAACTATATCTGGTCTAGTTGCCTTAATTTCTCTATCTGTGTGTATTGGCATATCCCAGAGTATGGTTGCTTTCTCGTTTTCTGTGACCTTTTCTGGCGTGTGTTTATACCATCTTTTTTCTGTTGTTATTCCATAGTGTTGGCATAGCTTCCAGTGTATATAGGTCCCAGCTCTGTCGTGTCTGTGAATATATTCCTTCTTAGCCAGGACTGGGCAGCCAGAGATAATATGATTTATTTTTTCTTGTCCATCTCCACATATTCTACAGTTACTTGTTATGTTTCTTTTCATTATATGTTTTTGGTAATTTCTGGTGGGGAGGCTTTGGTCTTGTGCAGCAATTAAAAATCCTTCAGTCTCTGCTTTGAGTCCTGAGCTTCTCAGCCATTGCTGGGATTTGTCTCCGTCTATTTCTTTCGCATGTAGTTTAGCCCAGTATTTACCATGTAGGGGCTTTTCTTGCCATCGTTTTATCATGGTCCGTTGCTGTTCTAGTTTTAGTTTGGATTTCATTTGTTTTATAGCTTTTGTTGTTTCTTCTTCTTCTTCTTCTTCTTCTTCTTCTTCTTCTTCTTCTTCTTCTTCTTCTTCTTCTTCTTCTTCTTCTTCTTCTTCTTCTTCTTCTTCTTCTTCTTCTTCTTCTTCGTATTTGTTATGTAGATTGATTTCTTGTTTGTATCTGTCAGCTTCCTTAAATACTGAAAACAGTTTTTTTGTTTTGTTCATGTTTTGTGGCTATTTGTATTAGTTTCCCTTGCTTCTGGAGTAGGTATTTTTGCAGTCCTATGGTGGTTATTTTATAATAGTTTTCTAGCTGTATAAGACCCCTGCCACCTTCTGTACGTTGTATATATAGCCTTTCTATGTCAGATTTTGGGTGGTGCATCCTATATCCTGTCATTATTTTTCTTGTTTTCCTGTCTATTTTACATAGTTCGTTTAGTGTCCAGTTAAGGATGTTGTAGCTGTAGCTTATAACTGGGACAGCTAAAGTGTTGATACCCATTATCTTGTTTTTAGCATTGAGCTCAGCTTTTTATGCATTCCTGGCAGGTGTTTTAACCAGAAATTGGCGATGTTGTCGTGTCCAGGTGCCTTCCAGTTGCTTAGTGTTTGCAGTGTCTGGGTGACCTCTTCAGTTGTTATAGGGGCCCAGAGTTGCTCAGGTGCTAAGTTCGTTGTTTTAATGGTCCTTTTCTGGGGTTGTTGCTTCACCGACCATATTTGTTTCCAGAATTTCTCTAGTTCTTCTGCTGTTGGTGCTGAAGTAATGTCTATTTTATTTTTACCCAGTTCTTGGTAGAGTTTTTTGGGGTTGGATTTGAACTGTTTGTTTTGTTCAAAGAAACGTTGGCGTTTCTCATACCGGCGGATCCTTTGTGCTTTGGCAAGGATGTCTTGCTTTAGTTTTTCTTTTGCCTCAGGTAAGTCTTTTTCTGTAATGCTGTATTTGTACAGTATTTTTGTTTTCTTCTTGTTACTTAGTAGTGTTGATTGCTTACTAATTTCGTTGAGAATCGATAAATCTTTTCTCTTTTTTTCAATTTTGTTCTGGATGTTATTTATCCACAAGGTCTGTTTGGGTGGTAGAACTCCTGTTCGGATGGGTTTGAGTGAGTATCCTGCTTCTTTTGTGGCTGCAGTGGCTGCCGCATATATTATGTCATTTAGCTCAGTGATATTGCCTGTTGTTTCTGTGGTTGTTAGTTCCGTGACGGCCAGGTTTATGCTAGTTATTATTGATGTTGTTTTATTGTCTATTTTGATTTTTGGGAGATATAATCTGTGGTCCATTCTAAGATCTGTGGTTTTCAGTTCTTTGGTTATTTTCATTTTCATAGTATCGTAATTATTAGGTTTCCCTTCGTTATTTCCAGGCTTTATTATTGTTTTGCCTTCCTTTTCATTTTTATGTTTGTCTGTGGTGCTCTGGATTGGTGCTTTTTGTACACTATTATACATCTCTACGGTCTGGGTTTGTTGTTTTTTGTTTACTTCGTTTTTGCCGGAAATGTTACGTTTGTCCTCGTGTTTTGCTATCTCAGTGTTTATATTATTATTTGGCATTGCTGTGTGACTACTATCTAGATTTTCCTGATGTATTTTTTCTTTCAATTGTTCTATTTCTATTTCTGATATTTTTTTTTGCTTTTAGAATATATCTTCTTATGTTAGCTAGTTTGTTAGGGTTCATTGTTTTATCGAGGTCTATATTTACATTACTTTTCTTCCATATTTTATATGTATGTGTTGTTGCGTTTTCGTTTTTTGAGTAGAGCACTGCTGTGAAATAGGCGTGTAGGATCGAAATGTGTTCCTCACGTGTCCATTTATGCCGTTTTGGTTTTGTTTGCGGGACATGAGGAACAACGTCCGGCCCTTTATTTTTACGGTCATTGTTTTCTTAGGGTACCGGTTCGTTTATTTCTGTTGTCAGATTGTTTTGCACGTTCATATCTTCGTACTTTTTTCGTAACAAGCTTACAGTACGTACTTCTCGGTTGTTATTCTTGGGTGGAATAATACCAGTGTTATTTAATCTGTTTGTAATTTTTTTGTACATGGTTTTTTGGGTTCGAAGATGGTCTGATTTTGATGTAACACGTGTGTTTACGATCGCTGTGCGGGTAGTGGAGGTATCAAGTTAAAATACATCATTATATTTGGAAAAATAGAGATAAATTTCAATGAGTATTACTTACTCGGGTTTAGTCCAACCCTTTGTCAGATATTTATTATCATTATTATTATTATTATTATTATTATTATTATTATTATTATTATTATTATTCAGTAGTTTTATTTTTATAACGTGCTTTCACTTCACTACCGAGCGCAGCTCTGTGCGCCTTGGGTATGTGCTGTGGTTTGCTGTGGTGCTCTTATGTTTACTGTATTGAAAGTGTTTTGCGTAGAATGTGTGCAGTACCCAGTAGTGCAATTTTCTGTATGTTATATATATTTGTAAGTCCTGGTGTTTTTGTTATGTATTTGTCTGAATATTTTTTTATTATACCTAAGGCACCTACTATGATAGGAATTGTTTCTGTTTTTAGATTCCACATTCGAGTTATCTCTATTTCCAGGTCTTTGTATTTTGAAAGTTTTTCCATTTCTTTTAGAGAAACGTTGTCATCTGCTGGTATTGATACATCAATTAGAAAGCATTTTTTTTCTTCATGAACTTTAGCAACTATATCTGGTCTATTTGCCTTAATTTCTCTATCTGTGTGTATTGGCATATCCCAGAGTATGGTTGCTTTCTCGTTTTCTGTGACCTTTTCTGGCGTGTGTTTATACCATCTTTTTTCTGTTGTTATTCCATAGTGTTGGCATAGCTTCCAGTGTATATAGGTCCCAGCTCTGTCGTGTCTGTGAATATATTCCTTCTTAGCCAGGACTGGGCAGCCAGAGATAATATGATTTATTGTTTCTTGTCCATCTCCACATATTCTACAGTTACTTGTTATATTTCTTTTCATTATGTGTTTTTGGTAATTTCTGGTGGGGAGGCTTTGGTCTTGTGCAGCAATTAAAAATCCTTCAGTCTCTGCTTTGAGTCCTGAGCTTCTCAGCCATTGCTGGGATTTTTCTCTGTCTATTTCTTTCGCATTTAGTTTAGTCCAGTATTTACCATGTAGGGGCTTTTCTTGCCATCGTTTCATCATGGTCCGTTGCTGTTCTAGTTTTAGTTTGGATTTCATTTGTTTTATAGCTTTTGTTGTTTCTTCTTCTTCTTCTTCTTCTTCTTCTTCTTCTTCTTCTTCTTCTTCTTCTTCTTCTTCTTCTTCTTCTTCTTCTTCTTCTTCTTCTTCTTCTTCTTCTTCTTCTTCTTCTTCTTCTTCTTCTTCTTCTTCTTCTTCTTCTTCTTCTTCTTCTTCTTCTTCGTATTTGTTATGTAGATTGATTTCTTGTTTGTATTTGTCAGCTGCCTTATATACTGAAAACAGTTTTTTGTTTTGCTCGTGTTTTGTGGCTATTTGTATTAGTTTCCCTTGCTTCTGGAGTAGGTATTTTTGAAGTCCTATGGTGGTTATTTTATAATAGTTTTCTAGCTGTATAAGACCCCTGCCACCTTCTGTGCGTTGTATATATAGCCTTTCTATGTCAGATTTTGGGTGGTGCATCCTATATCCTGTCATTATTTTTCTTGTTTTCCTGTCTATTTTACATAGTTCGTTTAGTGTCCAGTTAAGGATGTTGTAGCTGTAGCTTATAACTGGGACAGCTAAAGTGTTGATACCCATTATCTTGTTTTTAGCATTGAGCTCTGTTTTTAGTATTGATCTAACTCGTCTATAGTACTCTTTCTTTATTTTCTCTTTCATTTGTGTATGTTGTATCCTATCTAGTTCATTGACTCCTAAATAGTTATATGGTTGGCTTTCGTCTAGTTCTCTTATTTCATTGGCTTTATCTAGTGTTATATTGCTACTTTTAACTAATTTTCCTCTTTTCAGGGTTGCTTTGGCACATTTTTCTAATCCGAATTTCATTTCTATTTCCTTGGTAAAGCCGTGTACTGTCTGTAGTAGTGTTTCTAGTTCTTTGTCGTTTTTTGCATATAATTTTAGGTCATCCATATATAGAAGGTGGCTGACTCTTTTTCCATAGCATTTGTAACCGCATCCAGTTCTATTTAGCAATTCTGTTAAATGTGTGAGTGCCAGGCAGAACAGGAGTGGAGAGAGCGTGTCTCCCTGGAATATTCCTCTTCTAATGGGGATGGCTTTCGTTTTCACGAGTCCCTCTTTTGTTTGGAGCTATAGCACTGTCTGCCATTTGTTCATTGAGTGCTCTATGTATTTTATGATAATTGGTGCCACCTTGTTTATGGCTAGTGTTTCCAGAATCCACGTGTGGGGAACACTGTCGAAAGCCTTTTGGTAGTCCACCCAGGCCATACTGAGGCCTTTCTTCTTTCTGCGGCTGTCTTCAGTTATGACTTTATTGATCAATAATTGATCTTTACAGCCGTATGAGCCCCTGCAGCATCCCTTCTGCTCTTCTGGAAACAGGTTTATTATTATTATTATTATTATTATTATTATTATTATTATTATTATTATTATTATTATTATCATAATTATTATTATTATCATCATCATCATCATCATCATCATCATCATCATCATCATTATCATTATTATTATTATTATTATTATTATTATTATTATTATTATTATTATTATTATCATCATTATTATTATTATTATTAATTGTTAGCTTGTATAGCCGCTAGCACGCCATCAAAATGCTTAGTTGTATGTCTTCCGTTCCAACTGTCTGAGTTCAATTTTGACAAAGGTTGACTTTGCTTTTCATAATCTGGAGGTCAATAAAATAAGTAGCAATCGAGCACTGCGGTGAATGTTATCGACTATTATCTTACCACAAAATTACAGTTTCGCTTGAATGTTAAGAAAATCAGTTGTTTTCAAGTTCACAATGTGTTTCTTACTATATTGGCAGTACGCATGAGGACAATCTTTTATAATTTTGATGTCTTTGGGTTTCTTGGTCATTAGTCATTTTGTTTAAGAGGGCCCTTTGATATTGTCCTCAAATTACAGGTACAGTTGTTTTTGTCTGATTTTAAGTGATGTGAGATTGTTGAGACCTCTATTAGAAGGTTCTTATATTTATTTAATTTTACAAATAACTTTACAGATATATAGACTCCCCCAAAACCGCGATATGAAAAGTAATTACTATATATATATATATATATATATATATATATATATATATATATATATATATATATATATATATATATATATATATATATATATATATATATATATATATATATATATATATATATATATATATATATATATATATGTATATATATATATATATATATAGTTCAAACTTCATAGTATATTAAATAACTTTAGTGCAAACAATATCCAATATGGAACTCAGTACGTTGATTAATGCTGGTAGATATATTTGTTATATTTAGAATTGATTATCTCCTGGGTATCGCCTTGGGCTGAACTCTTCAGAAATAGCTCAACTCGGAGTACCAAAATAGACTATCATGGTTTAATATACTTATTCTACACACACACACACACACACACACACACACACACACACACACACACACACACACACATATATATATATATATATATATATATATATATATATATATATATATATATATATATATATATACAATTCAAAACAGGTTGATTCGGATTCCATGCTACTTCAAGTTTCGCAAGCCCCTAACGGACCCTTTCTCCTCGGGTAGGTTATCTCAATAAATGTGTTTGTCCACGCATATATATATATATATATATATATACACGGTGGTGTCCCAGCATGACTGCAGCTTTGAAGCTGAAACACTTTAAAGATTTTATGATTTATATATACACAGATATGACAGAATTAAATTATCACCCTTAAAATCGTTAAAATTTATCTAAATCTGAAAATATACATTACATTTATTTATTAATTATCAAAATGTGAATATCTAATATTTAGTAGACATGACTTTTGCATTTTTCAATGCAAGGACCCTATAAGTGATGCTAGTAATCGGATGACCAATATTCTCTTAAGGAATGTCTTGCGAAGTTTCATGCAGTGACCTCAAAAGATCTGGTTTGAGGATGCTTTGTTATCCTGTTTATGAAGTGTCGTATCCATTATCCCCCAGAGGTGTTCAATAGGTTTTATATCCGATGGCTGGCTTGGCTATGAAAGCTTTTTTAATGCAATTCTCATACAACCAATCCTGGGTCATTTTATGTGTGTGACAAGGAGCCCCATCTTCCATAAATAAAGAGACTTCCTTAAACATTTCAACACTTGAGAAGTTTGGAAAGTGTCCTTTCTGTAATATGGATACATATTTATCTGACATTACTTTCCCTTCACATTCCAGCAGTTCTGACAAACTATTGCTCCAAATTGCCTCCCAGACCATGACAGAATAACCACTGTGTTTCATTGTTGGCTGAAATCTTTTCACGTCAATTTCTTGGTTACAGAATCTCCTGAGCTGCACTCGGCCACTCTCAGAAAATAGAGCAAATCTGGACTCATCAGAGAATATGCCAATGTCCCAAAATGCTAGTAGTCTATCCACCATTTTACTAGCCCAAACTTTATTCCGCTTGATATTGGCTCGTCGAAGAAGTGGCTTCATTGTTTCTGCTCTGCCATACTAGCCAAATTTGTGGAGATATTTGTTCTGATATGTCAGAACGCAACAAGGATAATCCTCTATACTTCTCTTAACAAAGCGAAGGATCCTGTCAGAGGGCCCTGGTCGACTTGAACGAGGTGATGTTGACCCTTTCCTCTCCGTGGTGAATGACACTATCACTGTATTACGTGTAGAAATATGGATCCTAAAGTTTTTCGGCGATTTTACGCTGACTTGGTTTACGTTCAGATTGACCCACAATACGGCCTCTTTGAAATTTGGACAGCCCCAAAGCTTCTTTTGAACATGGTATGAGGAAAAAGTCACCTATAGAACCTGAAACATAAAAATGCTAGTTAATAAAGAATACAAATCTGTTCACGTTAAAATAAACATAAGACGATGTGTTATGGTGTGTCTATTTACTTCTGTGATGTCTGTGTGTTTGTATATGTATGTATATATATATATATATATATATATATATATATATATATATATATATATATATATATATATATATATATATATATATATATATATATATATATATATATTATATATATATATATATATATATATATATATATATATATATATATATATATATTTATTTATTTATATAATAAGGATAAGATCGATATTTAAAATATTGATCTTATCAAGTGGTCAGCATGGGAATAAAAACCATCAAAGGTAATAATTATTTAAAATTATAATACAGGGTATCAAGAGATACCACCACGCTGAAAAAATAGCAGTCAAATCCTGACTCTAAAACCACAATAAATGTCCGCATGGCACGATTAGCGAAGACGAAGACCAAATAAAACCAGTAAAAATAAAGATAATTCCAAATCCTCGATTTCTTGCTTTGCATAAATAATAATGCTCTGCCTTCATCAGTGGAATATACTCCAGTACATAAATACAAATACATGTATATAAACAGTATACTTACATATACGGACGTATACATACATATATATGCACGTATGCACACGACTAGCTTAAATAGCCCGCCTAAACAACCTTTCGTGCGATCCGGACAGAATATCAGCGCAGTAAATACACTGATAAAATTATATTTATATAAATAAGGATAAGATCGATATTTAAAATATTGATCTTATCAAGTGGTCAGCATGGGAATAAAAACCATCAAAGGTAATAATTATTTAAAATTATAATACAGGGTATCAAGAGATACCACCACGCTGAAAAAATAGCAGTCAAATCCTGACTCTAAAACCACAATAAATGTCCGCATGGCACGATTAGCGAAGACGAAGACCAAATGAACCAGTAAAAATAAGATAATTCCAAATCCTGGATTTCTGGCTTTGCATAAATAATAATGCTCTGCCTTCATCAGTGGAATATACTCCAGTACATAAATACAAATACATGTATATAAACAGTATACTTACATATACGGACGTATACATACATATATATGCACGTATTTTTATTGGTTCATTTGGTCTTCGTCTTCGCTAATCGTGCCATGCGGACATTTATTGTGGTTTTAGAGTCAGGATTTGACTGCTATTTTTTCAGCGTGGTGGTATCTCTTGATACCCTGTATTATAATTTTAAATAATTTATATATATATATATATATATATATATATATATATATATATATATATATATATTGATAGAAAAGGTAAGACAACAAAAGAAAGAAAGAAAGAGACATCGATATTATGTAAATAGAGGAATTTGTCTGTAAATAATATATGACAATTATTCGGTAGACATGATACGAAACTCGGAGTTTTATAATGGCTACAGAATAATTGTCACATATTATTTACAGATATATATGTGTGTGTGTGTGTGTGTACGCAACAGTTTCAAGGGAAACTTACCTACTGAACCTAAGGCTCGGGAAGGACAATTGATACTTTACATATTTATTGGGTAGATTCCGTACGAAATATGTTTTCGTAAGTTCTTGTATATTTAAGACGAACGATATTCTTTTCTACCCTAGGCACAAGACCCGAAATTTTGGTGGAGGGGGTCAGTCGATTAGATCGGCCCCAGTATCCAACTTGTACTTAAATTATCGACCCCGAAAGGCAAAGTCGACCTCGGCTGAATTTGAACTCAGAACGTAAAAACAGACGAAATAACGCTAAGCATTTCGCCCGGCGTGCTAACGTTTCTACCAGCCCGCCACGTTCTTTAAGACGAACGATATTGGATATTGTCATCTTTGTCTTTGTATCCCGTAATGCCTTGTCTCAGCGTATGATTTATCTGCTCCATCCACCTAGTTATTCGTAATTATGAAATTGAATTTCTCTCCTGTAATATATATATATATATGAGATTCAAACAAAGTTATATGAGAAAATAACTACTACACAACCTTATTCTCAAAGCAATAATTCAATAAAACATAGCATAATATCTTTTAGCAGGTGATTTATCATTATTATTATCAAAATAACGCTTAATTAACAACGCCTGTGACAACATTAATTCTCTTCTGTCAGGTTTTCTTAATGCAATTACAAAGGAAAATAAACAGATCGATTCTCTCTGTTAATTTTTGATGACCTGGCAGAAGTTTTAGTAAGTCGGGGAAAGCGATTTCACCTTAAATACCACTGAGATGGATAAAATAAAGTGCCACGCAAGTAAAGAAGTCACTGTTATTAACGAATACCAGTTAGGGGAAACGGTTGGTTTAATCTAAGAAGGCTCTTCCAAAAATTTCGGCTTTATTGCCTGTGTAAGAGAAAATTATTTAACAGGTGAAATAGATTTAGGAAATCTATATAGATAGTTTCAACTAATAGATGATTTCTCTAATACCACAGTAACGTATATTGCACACAACTGTACCACACCAAAACGATTTAAGAAGACTAGTTCCCATGGCGTGTAAGTTGTCCAGATCTCAGCATTCCACCTGAACGGGGAGGGGTCACTCCGTATCAGGGTTGCTCATTACAACTGAGTGGAGTGGAGCGACGTGAAATGAAGTGTTCTGCTCAAGAACACAATAAACGGCTCGGTTCGGGAATCAAAATCACGAACTTGCTCTTGTAACTACTGCAACATAACCGCTACATTACGCACCTTCACCAATTTAACAAACAATTAGGAGTGGCTGTGCGCTAAGTAGCTTGCTTACCAACCACATGGTTCCGGGTTCAGTCCCACTGCGTGGCATCTTGGGCAAGTGTCTTCTACTATAGCCTTGGGCCTACCAAAGCCATGTGAGTGCATTTGGTATACAGAAACTGAAAGAAGCCCGTCGTATATATGTATATATGTATATGCATGTGTGTTTGCGTGTCTGTGTTTGTCCCCCCACCATTGCTTGACAACCGATAGTGATGTGTTTACGTCCCCGTAAATTAGCGGTTCGGCAAAAGGGACCGATAGAATAAGTACTAGGCTTCCAAAGAATAAGTCCTGGGGTCAATTTGCTCGACTAAAGGCGGTGCTCCAGCATGACCGCAGTCAAATGACTGAAACAAGTAAAAGAGTAAAAGAGTCGAGAATGTTATATATACTATGCTAATACGTGTGCATTTCAATGTAAATTGTTTATTCAATAAATAACGCCTTTCGATATATTTTAGTTTTTATGGTAAGACGTATTTCAAAGCCCATCTTACACTCTTGTCGTAATCCTTCTCTTGTATTTCTATACACAACCACCATTTTAAAATATTTAATATGTCTATTTTGTATGTTATAGTCTTGAAGCTGTTCATACATTTAACACGTTTTGCGCAATTCATTTCTCATTAATATTCATTTTATTTGCATTTATCTTGTTTTATTTCTATTTCCTTTCTCTTTTTTAACTCTCCTGAATATTATAAATGATAAATGTATAAAGAAATAATAAACATTTAAAATTATACTTAATTCTCTCACATGCTTTAAAAATCCTGAACCCTATCGATTACGTTACGTAAATAATTAATATTTGATGAAATCGAAATATTTACGCAAACATTAAAAAATGTCATAACCGATCAAACTAGATTTATTCCCACACTTACATTGTTTCTTGTTTTCCTTTCCTCTGTATATATATATATATATATATATATATATATATATATATATATATATATATATATATATATATATCTGTTTATACCTTTAAGTTTTCTAAAAACATTACATTTGTCTTCAGTTCTATTATCGTGCTGTTATTTACTTTCATCCGTTTCTGGTCATATAGTTAGTAGCTTTATACATACATATATATATATATATATATATGTGTGTGTGTGTGTGTGTGTGTGTGTGTGTGTGTGTGTGTGTGTGTGTGTGTGTATAGCAATAAGAAAATGGGGGAGGAATAGGTGGTATTCATCAAGTTGCAGACATAGTATAGTATCAATTAACTTGTTTATTTGTTTACTAAAAGGACAATAATAACAATATACAAACACCTGTGACATATATGTCATATCAGTAATTTATAAAAATGACATATAGTGATAGAAAAACGTCAGGATAGATGTACCTGTTTGCTTGAAAGAAGAATAAAACTCTCCAAAACCACTTATTTCTCACTATATGTAAACATACACGGAGAATGTAACAAATACATTTAGAAAAACGGTTCTTCCAGTTTGTAAATATACAAACCGGTGGCTAGATATACTAGTATCAATTGATTTCGCTTTCTGTGTCGAATTGATACTTAAAGCTCGTCAGCTAGGCTTTCTACGTAAACTGTTTTTTTAAATATATTTACCCTTCTGTGATATATCTGTATATTTATTGCGGTGAGCTGGCAGAATCGTTAGCACGCCGGGCAAAATGCTTAGTGGTATTTCGTTTGCCGTTACGTTCTGAGTTCAAATTACACCGAAGTCGACTCATCCTTTCAGGGTTGATTAAATAAGTCCTAGCTACGTACTGGTGTCGATGTAATCGACTTAATCCCTTTCTCTTACCTTCTTTGTCCCCTCTATGTTTAGCTCCCCTGTAGGCAATTAAGAAATGGATATATTTGTATATTTACATTATGCTTGCTGGCCACTTTATCGTTGTTGTTTTTTTAAGATAATGATAAATTATTGGAATTTTGAATTATATATATGTATATGTATATATATATATATATATATATATAGCTATACATATGGATAGCATGGCTAAGTAAATATGCTACTTCTTCAGCTCCCTCAAGAAAATACTTGTCAAGTTTATCGGTCTATTTAAGTGATATTCATGTCTGTGTGGGTGTGTGAGAGAGTATGTTCCTCCATAGGCATTCACTTTT
This sequence comes from Octopus bimaculoides, assembly GCF_046866305.1. Lineage (NCBI taxonomy): Eukaryota > Metazoa > Mollusca > Cephalopoda > Octopoda > Octopodidae > Octopus > Octopus bimaculoides. The sequence goes on along the minus strand of NC_142932.1, from coordinate 70,121,419 downwards.
TATGCTAATTCTTTCTGTATGTTTATTTTACTATTTATCTCTCCCTCTCCCTATATTATGGAATGAATAACCAGATAAATCAGCCAACCAACGAATACCAGTATCTACTATTATATACAGATTCCTCCTTACCATACAAGATCGTCTTTCGCAGGTTGGGTATAGCCTAGATAAGAAATACCTTGTAGTACTTGAACTTACCTCTGTGGTTTCCAATTCGATAAGGTTCAAGTAATCAGATTAGTGATATATTTTTAGCCGAGATAATCGAAAATTTCTACAAGCATTTGATGGTGTATAGAATAATTTTGTTTCTTTCCCTCAACCAATCGCATGCGCCTTGAACAAAACCATGACCACTACTTTCATTAATTTGAATGTTTCATGTATCAAAGACAATAAAAATTGACCCGACTCGTCAGATGTGTGTACAAGACGAATGTACGATATTCCACTTGAAGGAAACAAGGGTTATAACTTTTAAAGCACAAAACAAGTCGTTTGCTTTATTTCATCTGAGGCACACTTTCTTTAATATGATATTAGGAAAATTCCAACTCAAAAGGCCTGTGATTCTGAAAGTGTTTGTGGTTTTAAGAGTCGAAAAAGTTATTGTCAGACATCAATTATAAACAGTCTTAAAATGTTTATAATATGTGCGAACTCGTCTCATGCAGATGCATGCAGTTTTTTAACAGCAGTGGTTGAGGTAAATATAAAATAAAGCGTTGAACTTTAGGTATACTTCTGAGGTTTGTTACAGTGAACTACAGAGGAGATGACCACATGCGAAAAAACCAAAGAACACCTTATATCCAAGTAGAAAGGTACTGAGAGAATATAACCTTTACGAACAATATACAAACCAGGTTCATTCGATTAGTTGCTGCTGAAAAGGATACGCATTATTGGAGCACGGTACCTCATACCATATCCCAATAATGTGAACATAGTCTACATTTTGATTTTCTGAACCTGTCACCAGCCATGATTTATTCTCTTAAATGTAGTGAGTCTAGAGTCAGGGTTACGAAGTTTAGTCATTGCTTTAGAAAGGCAACAAGCTTACTGTCAATTGGTATTTTGATCATATTTCTGCACAAGGTGGACACAGAAACATAGATTTCGTAATACACTTTGATTCCACTTTTCGTATTGTGTCTTACTATCAGTAGATGATCTGTTTAATATGTATGTATAGGGTGTTGGAAATAAGCAAATTTCAGCCAACTAGATTGTATTTTGCCTATCCTGTCCACCGCCCTTAATGGCGGACTGGAAGAATCATTAGCGCTTTACTTCTTCCAGCACTTTACGTTCTGATTTCAAATCCCATCACAATTAAATTTGGTTTTCATCATTCCAAGATCAATAAAGTAAGATACAAGTCAAGTAATGGAAATCGTATTATAATTAATAATATCCCTCTACAGATTGGAGGACTTCAGCTCATGTATGAAAACATTATTATTCTTATTGAAGTATCATTATTTAAAAAATATTCTTTCTTATTGTTCCTCTTCATCATATTCCCCTTATTATTATTAAAGCGGCGAGCTGGCAGGATAGTTAGCACGCCTGACATAACTCTTAGCGGCATTTCGTTCGTCTTAACGTTCTCAGTTCAAATTCCGCCGAGGTCGATTTGCCTTTCATACTTTCGGGTTCGATAAAATAATTTCCAGTTGAACACTGGGTTCGATGTCATCAGCTTGTCCTCTTTCATGAAACTGCTGGCCTTGTGCCAAAATTTGAAATCATTTTGGTTGTTTTTGTTCATACCATTATCTTCATTTTTGTTATTAATGTTGGTATGGTTTTTATTTTCAATGTTGTATAATTCCTGTAACTGCCGCTGCTATCTTACTATCTCTGCTTGTAACGACGAAAAGATTTGTAAAATGAATTCTTTAGCATTGCAATAAAATCCAAGTTATATCAGCTGGAATAGAAACAATGCATTATCTTAGTGTCTGATTTTAGAGTAGTCACCCCTTACTTTATATTTACAACATCCTTCCCATTTTATTTTTTTAATAACCAACAGCACAAAGCCTGAAGAGGCGTGACAAAATGGCGTGACAAGATGGCGTGACAAGAAGCTTTGTTAAAACAGCTAATGTTTTACATCAACAAAATGTCATCCTCAAACTTTGTTTTCCTGATTTCTATTAACGTAATCGCTTTCTTGAAGTAATGTTCAATAAAACTAATTTATTTTGTGAAACTACTTCCAATTTCCCTACTGTCATCGTCCAGCCTCATTAAATTCTTATCTATTTTTCTTTTAAAGTTAGGACTACAAGATATCTACCACACATAACCATGATAAACATGATAACCACAGTAGCTCTCATGGCTTCTGATCTTAATTGATTGTCCGTGTTATGTACATTGTATTGACTTGGTAGAGAAGATGAGCTACAACAAATATTCTACTTAATACCACATATTTGCTTGTCAGTTGTTTGACCTTAACCAGTTGAGCATGTCCATTAGTGGCTGATGATATGTGCATCTCTGATAACGAGCAGAAGTAGTGGGAAAACATCATAGCCATGTGCTGAAAGGAATTCTTTGGAGTTCGGATAATTCACCTTTAGAAACATGGGTGTTTCACTCAACATCTTCAAACAACTTTTATTCAGGGACCTTTTGAACAGGATGAAAATTCTAACTGGGCTTCCTACATTTTACCGCAGTGTTACTTTGACACTACTCTCTCACTCAATAATAATAATGACAACAACAACAACAACAACAACAACATTAATAATAACAATAATAATAATAATAATAATAATAATAATAATAATAATAATAATAATAATAATAATAATAATAATAATAAAATGCCCTGATGCAGTACCAAATGCCCTGATGCAGTATAAAATGCCCTGATGCAGTACCAGGCAGCGGCTCTCGTGACTTCTGATCTTAATTGATTGGAAGTGTTATCATGTACATTGTTTTGTCTTGGTATAAAAGATGGGCTACAGCAAATATTCTGCTTAATACCACAGATTTGCTTGTCAGTTGTTTGACCTTAACCAGTTGAACATGTCCCTTAGTGGCTGACGATATGTGCATCTCTGATCATGAACAGAAGTAGTGGGGAAGCATCATAGCCATGTGTTGAGAGAAATTCTTTGGGGTTTGAATAATTCACCTTTGGAAACATGGGTGTTTTGCTCAACATCCTTAAACAAAACTTATTCAGGGACCTTTTGAGCGGGATGGGCTACTCGACCTGAAAAAAATTCTAACTGGCCCCACCTGTGAGGTCATGCGCTGTTTATCTTGATATGAGATCACCATGTCGCGCACATATGGTTGTGATGCATGTGCCTGGTGTACCCTTATCAGACGGGTAGTCATGATGGGTATATTGGGCTTTTTATATTTTACCCCAGTGTCACTTTCATGGCATGCACTGCTCTCTCACTCAATAATAATAATAATAATAATAACAATAAGATAATGGTTTAAAATTTTGGCACGAGGCTATCAACTTCGGGGGCGTGGGTAGTCGATTACATCGGTACCAGTGCGCAGCTGCTACCTATTTCTCCTGAAAGGAGAGAATCCAATTATAAAAGTTTTCTAATCGAAATCGTAAAGATGTGGCATCTCAACACGGTTACAATACCAGTGATTGTAGGAGCACTTGGAATGATGACAAAAGGAACTGAAACGATTGTCTTAACTGGTTCGTCACATGTACTGAAAAGAGCATTGTTAACTGATTTTTTTTTCCTTTTCCCTCTTTGCTTATTTTTGAGATTTTCTTATTTTTTTCTCTTCCTTTCTATCTTTGTTCCTTTTTTCTTTATCACATGACTTTGTTAATGAACACTCTAGTTTGTTTATTTTAATGGTCTACCAATAATGTACACAGTGCGTTTTTACGGCCCTCGGTGTCAGGAAGACACTCGGTAAGAAATGGAACAGAAGTGAAATATGATATTGAAAACAATGATGATGATGATGATGATGATGATGATGATGATGATGATGATGGTGATGATGATGATGATGATGATGATGATGATGATGATGATGGTGGTGGTAGTGGTGGTGGTGGTGGTGGTGGTGGTGGTGGTGGTGATGATGATGATGATGATGATGATGACAATAATAATAATAATAATAATAATAATAATAATAATAATAATAATAATAATAAAAATATAAATTTGGTGGAAGGGGTAGTCGATTATATCAACTGCTACTTATGTTATAAATACCAAAATAAGGAGGGCAAACTAGACCTTGAACAGAGAATGTAGGCTCAGACTTGAATTTTTACTTTAGTAAGGTCGATCCCAGAGTTCCATTGGTACTTATTTTATCAACCTCGAAAGGATGAAATTTAAAGTCGACCTCGGTGGAATTCGAACTTAGAACGTGAAGACAGCCGAAATGCCGCTAAGCTCTTTGCTTAGCGTGCTAACGATCGTGCAGCTCACCGCCGTGACGTGCAATAATAATAGTAAAAATGTTTTCTATATTAACCATTAAGGTTTCACAAAAAAGCATTGGGGACAGCATAGGACAATACTATGTGAGGTTACATAAAGGGCGTATAAAAGTAAAAAAAAAAAACAGTCGCAATATAAAATTATAACTACGAGTATTTCTCCCAAAAGAGGATAACGTCCAAGGGCTGCTCGTGGATGCCCTACAACAGCACGGTAGCCAGCAGAGCAATACCCGCTCTTTCTCGTATATAGGTGCAAGAATGGTCCCCTTCACTTGGATCATTCTTCCCACATTCGTCCACCATTCAACAAAATTGAGGGAGATAGCACTTACCTCTCATCTGTCATTTCCTTGTCAATTGAAACTTGAAATAGTTGATAAATGCTTTGCCAAAGAAGTGAGTTCCTGTGTTCAGCCCTTTCAGTCTTTTTCGCGGAACCCACCAGACAAAGAAACACTGCCTTCCCTTCCTCATCAAAGGAAGGTGACAATAAAATATTCTCAATATACTCAGCCAATAGCCGGATCCTTCATACTCATGACAACACTTGTTCGACATAAATCCAAAGGTCAGTAATATTCCGGCGCTGGCATATAACCAGCCCACCCTGTCCCAGCCCCTATCCACTTGCCGAGAGTCTTGGCATACCATCGAGGTAGGAAGTGAAGTTCATTCTGCATTAGAACTAGCATTCGTCCCAAGCGGCTGGGGTTAGTGCTGCTGAAATTCTGCACACATCTGTACGTGCCGAGCTTGGTGAACCATAGTCCGAATTGTGGATTTGTTGCCGCGTTACACCGCTGTTATTTACCTACACACACACAAACACACATACATATATATACATATATATATATATATATATATATATATATATATATATATATACAATAGAATCCCCCCAGGGATTCTAAGGTGTCCAGATTTAATTTGAAAATGCATCTTAAGTATCTGTGTATGCGAAGGCTAAACAAAAATTCACAATATTATTATAACTTATCATAATGCATTGGTATTTATTACCCAACACTGGTAAATTATTTATGTAATACGGTTCCCTCCGCGTCTACAAAATCCGAAAGGGCATCTTTAGCACATTTTAAAGTGAATTAACAACTAGAATGAATGACCACGGTGAGCTGGCACAAACATTAGTACGCCGGGCGAAATGCTTAGCGGCATTTCGACTGCCGTTACGGTCTGAGTTCAAATTCCGCCGAGGTTGACTTTGCCTTTCATCCTTTCGCGGTCGATATATTAAGTACCAGTTACGCGCTGGAGTTGTTGTAATTGACTTAACTCCTTTGCCTGTCCTTGTTTGTCCCCTCTATGTTTAGCACCTTGTAAGAAATAAGAATGAATGGCCACGCCCTCTACCACATTTGTTTTTTTACATGTCATTAAAATTCATTCAAGTAACAATACATTTTTAATATAATAGAAGGACATAGTATTCCTTCACTTTATAAATATGTCACTAATTCTATCGATTACCTTGGTTTTCTTATATAAAATTACGAAGCGATAATTTTTTATGGTGCACATTAAATTTCAAATGTTATGGAAAGAAAATGTTGTTTTACAAAGGTTTCTGTCAAGAATAGTTGTTTTATTTCTCTGTCGTGAAAGAAATTGTACTCAATTAATTAGTTTTGTGTTATGTTATGTACCATCCACTTCCATGCGCGCATTATTTTATTGGAAAATATACAGTTGATCTGTTATATACGGTAAAGAAGAATCGCGGCAAAAGGAATATATGTATGTGTGTGACTGTGTTTGTGAGTGTGTGTGTGTGTGTGTGTTTGCGTATGTACACATATATACATATTCATATACACATACACATGAGAATTCACAAAAAGAAACAAAAGACGATAACAGGTGGTGTAAACAACAAACAAATGTATTAGTGTAATGCTCGGGAAGTAAAAAAGTCTTTAACGTTTCGAACCTACGTTCTTCCATAGAAAGAAACACAGAAAGAAACAAGGAGAGAAAATAAAGAATGTGTAGTGGCTAGCGTTCTATCATGGTGAATGCCAGACAGAAAGGTCACACAGGAGAGCTAGGAAGTTAGGGAGATAATAAAGTAGTGGTGATCCCAAAACGATGATGTGGGGCTGGGAAGTGGTCAGTGCTAGTGTTTGCGTGGTGAAGTGCTGTGATGAGTTGTGTGTCATGGTGGTGTATGGTGTACTGATGTGTGGTTTTGGGAGGTGGGGGATATGAGATTGAGAAAACCAAGGGTGTGGGTTGATGTGGGGTATGCTGGTAGGCAGAGTGTGGGGGTTGAGGTGGGTTCCGTGGGAGGGGTGTAAGGGATGGGATGGGTGGGATGGGAAGTATAGCGACGGTGGGGTTCGAATGTGTAGGGATGGGGTGGTATTACGAGGTAGGGGTGATGATGAAGGGGGTGGAGAAGGTAGTTAGGAGTGAAGAGAAGAGAGAAGGAGAGTAGTGGTTAAGAGAAGAAGTGCGATTTGGAGTTGGGTGGGAGGAAGTAGGTGTGAGTGGGAGAGAGGGGAGGGGGAGAGACGCGAGGGGGAGAGAGGCGAGGGGGAGAGAAGCGAGGGGGTGAGAGGCGAGGGGGATAGAGGTGAGGGGGAGAGTGCCGAGGGGAGAGAGGCGACGGGGAGAGAAGCGAGGGGGAGAGAGCCGAGGGGGAGAGAGCCAAGGGGGAGAGAGCCGAGGGGGAGAGAGGCGAGGGGAGGAGGTTAGATGAAGAGGGGAGGAGAATTAAGTCCAGGTGACGCAAAGAAGCAGAGAGAAGATTATTCCGTTCACGGCGCAAACGGGAGTCCGGATGGCTCCTGTGCAAGGACAATTCGAACACAGACGGATGTCTCGGAGGTGTTCCGCGAACCGGTCAGCTAAGCGGCGGCCCGTTTGCCCGATGAATAGAGAAGGGCAGAGAAGGCAAGAGATGCATTAGATAACATTTGTAGAAGTGCAGCTGAAGGAGTTGTTGATGTATATGTATATGTATATATATATATATATATATATATATATATATATATATATATGTATGTATGTATGTATGTATGTATGTATGTATGTATGTATGTATATACCGTATGTAAAGAGACAATTTTGTTTTTCGAAGTGCTGAAATGTATGGTAGAACAACTAGAAAGATGAATTTTATTCAACGCATAGATGCTGAACAGTATAGATATAAAGGATAAACTCCTTTTTTATTTTTTATTTAAAAAAAAAATTAAAATAATAAAAAAAATAGAAATTAAAATTAAAAAGAATTTTATCCTTTATATCTATACTGTTCAGTATCTATGCGTTGAATGAAATTTATCTTTCTACTTGTTCTAATATATATATATATATATATATATATATATATATATGCACGCAGAAATCTTTAATATTTATTTAAGTTTCAGCTGCCGTGGAAGTGATGGTTACATATTGTACGAAGTTACAACATGTCCATTATGAAAACATTTGTACAGAAATAATTTAAATCTATGGTTTTATATTAACTTATATATGTGCTATTGTACTGAAGTGTTGAAATTCAATACACTTTGAGATATATGGAAAGCAGTGTATAATCTTTTTATTTTCTCGAGTATACAGTCTTATGTGGTCCAAGTTTATTTTTCAAAGCGGTTACGAAGTAAATACAAAACATCTCTCTGCACCCGATTCCTGTCCACCACAGAGGTAACACCCAGCTACCACTGGTATTTTCGACTACGTGTACAAGAGCAACATGAAATGAAGTGATTTGCTCGAAGACACAACATATCTCACGGACCTAAAACTGAACATGTGTTCTCATAAGTGAGATTTCTTACCATCAGCACTGGGTAACGCATTTACTGGATATTATGATGAGATTCGAATATATCAAGTCAAGAATATACTTCTTTTTTAACTTTTAAGACTGTTATTCCCATAGATGTTTCTTTCTTTAAGATGTTGCACATCTGCAAAAATTTCGTAAATTGTACCTCTGGCACCCCCACCCACACACACAGATATATATATATATATATATATATATATATATATATATATATATATATATATATATATATATATATATATATATATATATATATATATATATACTATTGTGTCTGGGGAGAGTCATTTTCTTATTGTGCCTTATAATTTAACACACCCACCGTTAAAATTTTAACGGTGAGTGTGTTAAATTATAAGGCACAATAAGAAAATGACTCTCCCCAGACACAACAGAATATGCTTCAACACACGAAATCACATAAAAAATCTTGCAAATCAAATCCAAAAACGAAATATATATATATATATATATATATATATATATATATATATATATATATATATATGCTTATATATATATATATATATATATATATATATATATATATATATATATGTATATATATATATATATATAATTATAAATAAGGGCAAGAGAAAAAAGTTTTCCTATGTCAATATGCTGAAAAATAGACCTTAAAACGTCTAACAACATATAATATTTTCCCTATAAATACACAACGTGCTGAATGGAAGAAAGAAAGCTAACAGAAATAGTTTTAAAAATTCGTTATTCCGAATCGGACCGATATCTGGATTAATCCACAAGTAGTCTTCCTTCGTCAGTGAGAAACACAATTAGAAATAAATGGAACGCTCACACATATCCACGGAAAAAGCTGATGCAAAATCATGAGTACATATAAATGCCCCAGCATAAGTTAAGGATTCAGAGGATCTGATCACTTTCACATAAATCTCCTATAATGGAGTCGGCTACCAGACCAAATTGTAATCTAATACAGAGACAAGTAATGCAGAGTGTCATTCAGCACCAATCCAAAAGATACGATTAATGAGTTTACTTCATGATGAATATATAAACCATAAAAAAATCAGAAGTTATCAGTGATTAATATATTTACCCAATCACTTGTCCATCCATAAGTTTACAACCGTAACGTAACATTCTCCATGTAGTTATAATCTCAGTGTTGAATAAAATTGCTTACCTGTTTGCATGAATGTGCCTACTCTGCATTATAGAATACAATTGTAGATTGAGAAATCAATGCAAATAAAGACAATTAGCTCATCAGATCACCAGAACGTTACCGATACAGCAACTGTTCAAATCTAACATAAAAAAAACATTCTCTTTATATGCGCAATGTATGGAAGCCAGAAATTAGCTTGGTTGGGTCAGTAAAAATAAATCAATTAAAAGGCTAGATAGAAGTTCAGGGAATTAACTATCCTAAATGTTAAAAAGAAACGGAAGGGAAAAAAAGAAGATGTCGTATATGAAATCGTTTATGAAATTGTGCATAAAGAATATACATGTGCATTGCTCCAGCAAGACCGCAGTCTGATGGATAAAGCAAGTAAATGATAAAAGATGTATATATATACATATATATATATATATATATATATATATATATATATATATATATATACAGGATATACATACTCATACACACGCATATATATATATATATATATATAAATTTACTGAGTGTGTGTGTGTGTGTAGGTAACTATACATGCATTTATACATGTAAGTGAGCATGTCTGTGAGTATTCGTTTTTACTTATTTGCATATGTGCGAATGTATGTCTCTCTGTGCAATTTATATATGTGTGTGTGTGTGTGTGTGTGTCAAAATGTTAAATCATATTTCATCCTTTACTTTGGAGAGTTACAAAGAGTGATTTCTAACAAAGATTCTTCATATTTTGTTGGTAGCTTACTAGCATAATATTTTTGCTAATATAAAAATATTACATGCATATGGTGTGTTATGAGAATTTAAGGAAAGGTATCCAACAGAAACTCAATAAGTTAAAAATGGAGAAGAGGAGACCTTAGAATTTAAAAGAATTTTAATACATGCATACAATCGTTTCAAACAGCGAAATTAATATGTAAATATTAATCATAAGTCATTTATCATAGGAAGTTTAATAGTTATGTTTGAATTAGGATATGACTAGATAGTTATAAGTAATAGATAAGTAATAAGTGTGGTGTGTATTTAACTTTTTTTTTCTTTTTGTGCGAATGAAATTGAACTAGTGAATGTAGTTATATAATAGATTGCTAGAATGGAACGGGAATAAGAGTTAGTAGAAATACTTCAATATCTACATATAATGGAAATTTCTTAGTGTAAGCACTTATATTCATTTGCGTGTATTAAATATAAAGTTAAAAGATAAAAGTAAGAAACGTAGTTGTTAATATTACAGAATTAAGATAGTAAATATTTGCTGTGGCTAAAAATATAAATTTTTTTTTTAAACGTTCAGAGGTACATTCTTTTCTTTTCAAAGTTTCAGCTCAGAGCTGCGGCCATGCTATTTGTCCTCATTGTGTTTGTTGTTAACATAACGTTTCGGCTGATATACCCTCCAGCCTCCATTAGGTGTCTTGGGGAAATTTCGAACCTGTGTTGTCATTCCTGTGTTTTTTTCAATGCTATTATTATTATTATTATTATTATCATTGTTGTTGTTGTTGTTGTTATTATTATTATTATTATTATCATTATTATTGTTGTTGTTGTTGTTATTATTATTATTATTATTATTATTGAGGTCACTGCCTGAAATCGAACTCTGAATCTTGGGGTTAGTAAGCCGCGCTGTTAACCACTACGCCATAGTGAATAGTTATATAGTGGGCTGCTAGAATAGAACGCGAATAAGAAGTCAGTCCGCTCATGGGTATATGGCGTAGTGGTTAAGAGTGCGGGATACTAACGCCAAGATTCTGAGTTCGATTCCAGGCAGTGATCTGAATGATAATAATAATATGCCCCGAAGCAGTACCAGGCAGTGGCTTTCATGGCCTCTGATCTTAATTGATCGGAAATGTTATCATGTACATTGTTTTGTTTTGGTATAAAAGATGGGCTACAGCAAATATTCTGCTTAATACCACAGATTTGCTTGTCAGTTGTTTGACCATAACCAGTTGAGCATGTCCCTTAGTGGCTGATGATATATGCATCTCTGATCATGAGCATAAGTAATGGGGGAGCATCATAGCCATGTGTTGAGAAGAATTCTCTGGGGTTTGAATAATTCACCTTTGGAAACATGGACGTTTTGATCAACATCCTTAACAAACCTTATTCAAGGACCTTTTGAGCGGAATGGTCTACTCGACTTGAAGAGAATTCTAACTGGGCCCCCACCTGCGATGTTATGCGCTATTTCTCTTGATATGAGATCACCATGTCGCGCACATATGGTTGTGATGCATGTGCCTGGTGTACCCTTATCAGACGGGTAGTCATGATGGGTATAATGGGCTTCGTATATTTTACCCCAGTGTCACTTTGGTGGCATGCACTGCTCTCTCACTCAATAATAATAATAATAATAATAATAATAATAATAATAATAATAATAATAATAATAATAATATTAATAATAATAATAATAATCACAGATTGACACGGAAGCCGAGGGAAGGAAAAGATATATAATCTTTTATACGAGACATATATTTGCACACAATCATGTAACCTCATATGCGTGTATTTGTGAGTGAGTGCATGCATATATCTATGTGTATGCATATGGGTATATATATTAGTATATTGGTATGTCTATGTATGTATATATATACTTATAATATGCGTATGTATATAGATGTACATAAATATGTGTCCGTGTGTATGTATGTATATATGTATGTGTGTATGTATGTGTATATATATGTATGTATGCGTGTGCGTTCTATGTGAATATATTTCAGTTTGTGTGTACTTTGTACGTAAATATTTGTGCTTCATGTGTCTTGCTATTCTTAACTAGTTTATTTTACTTTATCACAAAGCCATTATGTCTAGACTTACACAATTTATTACCGCTCAAAAACTTTACACGGTTTTAAACTATATTTGTATATTTTATTACAGTATAAAGAAATCTCTGTATGTGTGTATGTGTTTATGTATGTCTCTCTGTGTAGATGTCAATGTGTGACTTCTTATATGTGCTTGTGCGTGTCTGCGTGTGAGAGAGTAGAGAGAAAGAGGAAGGTAGGTTAACGGTAATATCTCTTTGTTTCTGTTTTATAATTTCAGATTTATTGCTGTCACTCAACCCATAAAGTACTCAAAACACAAGAATTCTAAACGGGTCTATATAATGATAATGCTAGTATGGCTTATATCCATTGCTATTGCTGCCCCAATAGCTTTAGGAGTAAATTACTCTGACAAACGTAGACAATTCGTCTGTGCATTTTTCAACTCAGATTTTCTTATATATTCCTCCATGGGCTCATTCTATATACCGTCAATTGTGATGATTTTTCTATATTGGAGAATATACAGAGTACTAATGCTCCGCAGTCGAAAAGTTAAAGAAAGAAAAGCTAAGCAAAAACGCGAACGTGAAGCGCTAGCGAATGTTATAGAAAATAAAGCAACAACCAGCAAGTTAGATGGTGATGATCCTAGATTGAATATGAAGTCCAGTGAATCTTCGAACAACGTTGGCCGAGTTCGGCTGAAAACGGCTAAAGATGAAGTTCTTGTAAACACAGCAGCATGTAATGATGCTGGCTTAAATGACGATGAATTATATGACGATAATCTAGATGATGACAGTGGTCAAAAAAGTACTCCGAGCAGTGAACTTAAAGGCCATGTTATTGAAAATAGTAATATGACCGAATATACAGGATGCATGATGCTGAATGATGTAAACAACGAGAGGACCTCACTGAAACAAGATGGCGTCCAAGCTTACTCTTCGCCATCTAATGTCGAAATAGAAACGCAGTTCGATGTAGCTACATCAACTACTACTACAACTACTACTACTAATACTTCTTCTACTGCTGCGGCTGCCGCTGTGGCCGCGGCTGCTGCTGCAGCAGCGGCCGCTGCCAACCCTATCACTCCTACTGACGTTGCAGCACCGACTCCTCCAAAAAACTTGCTTTCACCACCCAAACAGAAATTTGCGGGACTCAATAAACGGGGCGGTTCCGCTAAGAAAAAGTATGTCTCAAAATTTAACTTCCACAAGAAAGAGGTTAAAATAAAGAAGGAGAGCCAAAGTTCAAGGAATGCCATGAGGAAAGAAAAAAAAGCCACAAAGACGTTAGCTATTGTATTAGGTAAGTAGAGACCAAAATAGGTCTTGTCTTTCATTGAAGTAAAAACAAAATTTTTCTTCCATTTTCTGTTTATGCTCTTAATATATTTTCTTTCTTTTGTTCGCATGCAACAGTAAATTTATGTATTTCTTTATGTATGTCTCGTAACAAATAAAGCTCACTGAATTACTTATTTTTAAGACAGATCAAAGCAAATATTAGACAAATGTTCACCTGGTTACATCAAACCAAAGTGCCACTGAACTCATTGATTCTTTTGTTTTATGCAAATGATATGTTTGAAGACGTTGAGCTTGAGATAAAATTTCTTGCGGTACTGTGAACGTCAAGATAATGAAATCAGCTCATGCATATTGTCTTTCAGGATATCTATATATTAGTTTCACATTTTGGCACGAGCTCACCAAATCCGGTGTGGTGGATGCAGCGACTCCAGTGTTCAACTGGTACTTTATTTTATCGACACTGAAAGGATGAAAGGCAAAGTCGAATCCAGCAGCATTTGAATTCAGAACGTAATGACGGGCGAAATGCCGCTAAACATTTTGCCCAGCGTACTGAGGGAACTGTCAGCTCACCACCTTAAGATATCAATATATTAAATGGCAATGATATTTGTCCACCCTTCCAGTTGTTTTCCCCTCCCATTCCATTAAATGTAGATGGATTCCAAAAGAAATTGCGAATATCAGATTTAATCCTTTCTATAAACTAAGATTTATTAAAGATAACAGAGATTGAGGGCTCGAAAGATTTACCACAGAGTTAGTAATTCGATCTGTTTGCTGGCATTATGCCCTTTACGAAGACATTTATCTGTATGGTTTACTTCATATGTCTGTGAATGCTTATCATGCAAATATAGAGCAGACAAGGGATATTTTATAATTAACAAGTACTTTGTTAATTATGAAAGAAATGCAACTGTTCTAGAAGAGTGAACAATAAATTCTGTTTGTCTTGGTATCGATTCTTGGGTTCGAACTATAAATCAGATACCTCACTATATGATGATGCTAATACGCCACAAGCAAAGGCATCTGTGAATCCTTATGCTATAATTATCTAAAACTCTTTCTAATAACGCTAAATATGCGTGTGCGTGTGTGTCTGTGTCTTAATTTGAGGTCATTGATTTAATGTTATTTTAAGAATAACAATGGGGCTCGTTTCTGTAGTTTAATAGTTAAATTAAGTCAAATCTATTATAAACTTCATACTAAATGGGACCTCAAATTTGACTTAACAACTTATGCAATCAGTCTGGTTGCAGAAACTTGAACCCCTATCCAACACAAAACACACACACACACACACACACACACACACACACATATATATATATATATATATATATATATATATATATATATATATATATATATATATATATATATATATATATATATAATAAATTAAACCTTTAATCATGGAAGGAAAAAAGAGGATCAACATAGGTTCATAAGGCTGGTTTTCCGGATTCTGTGGCGTACATATTCCCCCACTAGATAGATGTTAAGTCGGTGAGAGGATTGCATATTTATGTCAGCTAAATAGACTGGAGAAATGTGAAATGAATTATTTTCCTCACAAACTCAAAGGATCGCCAAGTCCAGATATCGAAACTAGAATCTTACGATCGTAATTGTGACACACTAGCCACTAATCCACGCAACTCCACATCACGTAAGTAGCCAAGCACGGCACACAACATAACGAGGAACACTTAACCTAAGGAAGAAATTACTATTTCAAACATAAACATGGAGTTTTAAATTTAATCGTCAGTACGAATTAGACAAAGAAAAGAGGAAACATTCACGATGATAATGAAGGACTAGGCTAGCATCAGATATTAAATATACTAGAAATGGTTCTTATATTTCCTAGTTGTAGCCTTTTCCCTACCTCAGTTTTACTTGCTGATAGCATAACGTATCACTATATTAACGAATGCAGTTTGTAAAATGACAGAATGCGTATCCACAACAGAGTTTATTGTCAACCGCTGCAATTCAAATAAATTCAGATACCCATAAAAATAGAACGTCCAAACGTCCCTACATCACTCATCCTTTTCATATTCAGAGATAGTAGCAAAAATACTATACAGAGAAATCGCTGAACTGAATATCTTGCAGCTCTTTACGTTATGAATTCAAATCCTACTGAGGTCATCTTTGCTTTTAATACGTTCAGAGTGATAAAAATAAATATCCGGTGAGCACTGGGGTCGATAAATAAACTACCAGTTAAGCATTGGGATCATGTAATCGACATACCCTCTCATCTCAGGTTTGTTGGCCTTGAATATGAAATAAATATTTTACTCAAGAACACACCGCACTACCCAGTCTGGAGATCAAAACCACGACCTTGCAAGTTAGCATCAAGCTAACCAATAGGCCACCCGCCTCCAAAGTTAAAGCAAAATGTTTTGTAATGCAATATATTTCCTCGAAGACACAGTAGGAGTGCTTGACTTACGATCATCAAATTAGATTCAGGTCAAAACAAAAGCAATGTAAATTTTAAAATTAACAGAAATATAAAGAACTGGGTAGTAAATATAAAATATTACATTTAGTGATGCAATTTATTTAATAAGTGTTATGAAACTATATAAGTATAAATTGAATAGGATGCAAATGAATGACACAAGGAAATAGGATGCAAATGAATGACACAAGGAAATAGGATGAAAATGAATGGAGAAAGGAAAGCAACGCTTCATATTTTCCCTTACAGAAATACAAGGCGCATGGAGTATTTGAGGAAGATTAATTATAAGTATATTATTCTCTTCAAATAAATAAAAGAGCTTTATTTCATTCAGTTTTCTCTGTGGCAGATAAAATGCTAACGCAAGGAATAAAAAGATGTGCAGTCACCGTTGCGTTTTGTGTAGAGCACAATTGTCAACTGTCTATATGTTGAAAGAGCTTTATTAAACAAAGTTCGGATGGAATCGAAAATCTTTGGTAACTTATTTCAACTGTATAAAAGAAAGATCATACTGAAAGTTCGAGTGCTATGAGGACATTGAAGTCTACCTCGCAGCTTTAAAACTTAATCGATGATGATCCTCAAAAATAACTGAGGTCATCACCAAAAGTCTTCAAGTGTCAGAGTGGATTATCAGAACTTTTGATAAAAACCGTATGCACTCAGGAGAGATCACTTCATACTTGCAAAGTCACAAGAAAAGCCATTTGATCCCTCATGAACATAGCTTGTTTTGATTATTTTCTGATACGAAAACTTCGACCTAGACAAAATTCGTTACAGAGAAATGAAAGATGATTATGTGCATATATTTCTGACGCCCCCAGAGTGATACGCACTAAACATCGGGCAACTGTGATAGGTTTAGTGGTGGTGAGTAACGAAGATCATGTTATGCCAATTCACATCTTTCCACAGAAACTTAGAATTAACAGTACCGGAGATATTGAGGCGCTGGAGGTAACTGTGGTGCCCTTGAATAATGAAATACACTGTGGAAGGCCATATGAGTTTCAACAAGTCTCAACACTTCCCAACAAAGCCCACGTAAGACAAGAATGGATGTCAGACAATCTTTGTGATCATGTAACGCCGAACAAGTGGCCTTCAATCTCGTCCGATTTAAACCCTATGGACTATTATATTTAAAGTGTTATTGCAAGGGAGGCTAAGGTCCTAACTTTTCTGAAGGTTGTCATTGTCTAGATGATACTCGAAACGATTAAGGACCCTTTAGTCCAGGCATATCAGTGATTCCCGACTTGAATTGGAACAATCCACAAGGCTGAAATTGGATTCGCTGAATTATCTTACAGGAAAGGCTATCGATAATAGGAGCACAAATTTGTTTTAAAATACATTTGGTTCAAGGTGGCGAACTGGCAGAAACGTTAGCAGGCCGGGCGAAATGCTTGGTGGTATTTCGTCTGTCATTACGATCTGGGTTCAAATTCCGCCGAGGTCAACTTTGCTTTCATCCTTACGTGGTCGATAAATTGAGTACCAGTTGCGTACTGGGTCGATTTTATTGACTGGCCCTCTCCCCAAAAATTTCGGGCCTTGTGCCTAGAGGAGAAGAAAAAAAACATTTGGTTCTTCTGAGCTTGGAGATGCTTTATCAAATTAATAGATATGTCCTCAAATAATTCTAGCACTCTGCATAGTTCATTAAGGATGATATAGGGGTGTAAATTGTAATTCTCTTCAGTGAAGATGTGTATGCCTGCACATTTAAATCATGTGAGTTTGAAAGTTTGTTTGTATCCCAATTTTTAATGAGGTTCAAAATTTTCTATTTTAGATCGAACTTTCCTTATTTTTCTTTTCGTTTTCCTTTCCCTTTTCCTTTTTAATCACTGTATGGTATACAAAAAAGTGTTGCGAAGTTGTTCATTGCAGAGCCTTAGAAAATTAAATAGTTTGAAATTGATCGTTAAACGTAAGATATCTGATACATAGGGATCCAGAGAATGAATGCATGGGGAAGGAACTACTTGGTGTCGCGCGAGAGAGAAAAAGTACCTGTGGCCAGAGAAGGTAGACGAATTAGAGGCGAGGTGGTGAGGGCACTAAGAACAGCCGGTATCAACCGAACAGAAACTATTGTCGTAAATTGAAATGAATTTATCCGAAGACAGAGAAAGATGGAGCATTCGCGAGAGGGAGAGAGCGAGGTCAATTCCAGTGCGTAATTTTTCTGAGTAATGGAAAGAGTTTTATGAGAACAATTGTCTGGTTCAATGCAACTAGAGGTACTTTTTACCCTATGAAGTCCAGTGTTAGCGTAGATTCTAGTGCGAATGAAAGTGTGAAAAGAGATTATTTGGAACGATATTTACAATGTATGTAGCCTGTGTTAGCGGACAAAGCGTGTTGTAAATATGAAAGTTATCTCCACAAAAAATGTTTTCAGAGACATCAGTGTTTCCTGGTGATGGAAGGGACATTCCCTCGAATTGGAAACAAGATTGGCTGCAATTTGAGAGGTAACAATTTCTTTGAGATACATCGACATATTTTTCGGCATTTGGATGATGATCTCCGAGGTGTTGCGGTCCTTCGTACAGTGGGTTTCTGCTAAGCGCTAGTTTCCAAAAATATGTATTCATAAAATAATAACTGCAATCGAAGATATGTGTGTGTGCGTGAAGCATAGGTTAACGTAAATAGATTCGGCGAGTAAACACTTTAACATTTAATAAATAGCTATGGGTGACAATTTAATTATATACATTACTGATTTTGAATGACATTATTTAATGGGAAAGATAAAGGTTCGTGTAAAGTTTTCCACAGTTGTTACAGAAAAGGTTTCGGCAAATTAATGTACAGGAAAAAAGTGAACCTAATGTTTTTGATTAAACATTCTTTCGTGCTTGTATGTGAATGCTGTATATTTCCATACCTGCGTCAATGCAATGAAAG
>NC_142932.1:70092370-70094870 GCF_046866305.1 Octopus bimaculoides | reverse complement strand
TGGAGATAAGTATAACAGGTAGAGTCTTGCACTCGTATATATATCTATATACAATCATTCGTACACATGTATATATGCACGCACATACTCATTAGGTATATATTACACGCGTATAAGTTACACAAATATAAAGGGCGAAAAATAATATACAGAAAAATTATATAAATCAATAAAATATATATAGGGAATATATAAGAGATGTTAAGACATATGAAAGGCTTGTACGTGGACATGATATAAAAAGCAGGTTCTATCTGTGATCTTGGGCAGGGTTCCAAAAACGTAACAAATGTTTTGCCATATCCAGACTTGACCCAAAAATTTCAGTTATTTAAATTTAGACACGTAGCGAGGTCTAAAGAACTTTTCCAAATGAGCCATCTTTCCAAATCGCAAGCCGCACTTTCCACTGCCGTTGATATAAGGCTTAGACTTGACCAAGATATTCCCGTGAAGCTTATAGCTGACACCTTTTCCTTTTAAGGACCATATATAACTAGATAATTTGGTTGTTTTCCTTCATCCCAGTCTCTGAAGCTTAAGTTGCAATTGTTGAACCTGGCTTTAAAATTTCCCTCTGTGAGACCCACATATTTCTTTGACAAAACTATGCTCTTAGTGGTTGAAGAATCTACAGTGGTTTCTTAAATGATGGCCTCGTGCATACAAGCTCAATTTAGCGGCACAAATGTTTAACTCTGCAGGAACAGCCGGCTTCATTTTGTTGTTTTTATGTGTTGCGTGCAATACTATTTTTAAAGTTAGTAGTAGAACTAAAACTAATTTTAGACTTGTGCCTATTAAAGAGCATTCTATAATTATGTTTGATTGGAAAATGCCTATCTATAAGTGATAAGAAATATATACCTATATTAAAGGTCACTTCGTGGCAGTAAGTTGGTATGAAACAGATAATTTTCCTATTTCTATTTTCCTCTTTCTTTGTTACTGGACTAATAACAGGTGTATAGGTTATTTCCTCTTTAAAACCAGTGTCTTTTAGAGCGTTATTATATATTGGGGCAACACTAGTAAAAATGTTTATATTGGAGGAGAGGCTAGAAATTCTCTTCCTAATGTTTTTAACTAAATTCTTAAATACTATGGAGGAGACCAGGAACCTATATTAATATAGCTAAGTTGGGATTTCTATAGGGTTTGTAAATATTCTTATTTAAATCTAAAGTTACATTTAAGAAATTGACAACCGTCAGGTTGGTATCTGTAGTTATGCTAAGACTGAAAGTTTTCATCAAATGGATAATGTCCGTCGTAAAGCGATCTTGCGCTGGTCCATTGGTGTTAGTGGTTAAAGCTAGAGCATCATATTTGTAAATGTATTTTTATTTGTATATACGTCTATCCGCGTACTTATGTGCATGGGCGTATAGACTACGTTTATATATCCGCGTATGTATGTGTATGAGTGTATAGAGATGCGTATGTTTTTGCGTATGAGTTGTTATATGTATACACAGCTTTCCGCGTATGTATATGCATGTGCGTATAAACTTCGTTTTGTATATCCGCGTATGTATGTATGTGTGCATGTAGAGATGTGTATATGAGCGTAGTGATACGTACATGGGTATATATGAGTGCATATGTGCGTGTATGTGTAGACATATATATGTATATATGTGTGTTTGTATGTATATGTACACGTGTACGTGAGTATATGTTAAGATATATATACATATGTGTGTGTGTATGCGTACGTATATGTGTGTGTATAAGTGTGCATATGCGGATTCTATGAACGAAGTATTAATATCCCATGCCTACTGGAGTAATTTCCCTTTATTCAACGGTTTTTTTTCATAGCATTTGTATTAATAACTGGTGAGATGTTGGCATCCGAAACTCTGAGTTTTATTATGACAACCAACTAATTGTCACATAGAATATTTATATATAAATTCGTCTATTTTACATAATATAGAGGTCTCATTCCTTCTTTTGTTGTCATATTATTATTATTATTGATACACATATATATATTCGTATATATAAATATATATGTGTGTGTGTGTGTGTGTGTGTGTGTGTGTGTGTGTGTGTGTGTGTGTGTGTGTGTGTGTGTGTGTAAGGAACTTGCCTCCCTTCTCAGTCATTAAACTCAGTGCTTTCTTGTAGCAATGAGTTGTTTTATCTTCTGTTTCTAACAAAACTGGTGCTGAACAGCACCCTTAGGAACCTTACGGATGTATATATTTCTGCCTTCCGGTTGTAAAATTGTGAATAAACAACGCTTATGGTATGAATATATATATATATATATATATATATATATATATATATATATATATATATATATATATGTACATATATGTATATATATATATATATATATATATATATATATATATATGTACATATATATATATATATATATATATATATATATATATATATAGAGAGAGAGAGAGAGAGAGAGAGAGAGAGAGAGAGAGAGAGACAGACAGACAGACAGACAGACAGTGTGCGGTGAAGAAATTGT
>NC_142932.1:70077370-70084870 GCF_046866305.1 Octopus bimaculoides | reverse complement strand
TGTATATGCGCGCGCGTATGTTCCTTACGCATTCCAAAATTTGGTTGCCCATGTTAACGTATGGGGTGTCAAAAGATTCATTAATTTTTTGGCTATATTCTATATTCTATATATGGCCATATTCTATATTCATTTACATATATTCTTCGTTATCTCAAGAACCAGCTATAGTTATTTGAAAGACACTGCTCTACAACGACCGACCTTCATTAGAAAGTGAAAATAGTTTCATACTTTCAATTTCAACTAAAATTTTTAAGTGTTGCATTACGAGAGTGACCATGGTTCAAAAATGAAAGTAACATTTCACTGAATCAATCACATCTGTACTATAATAAAGAAAGTTGCTTATCATCTATAATGTGATAAGGCTATAATATTCTTTCACTTTCATTCTTTCACTTTTAATTCTAATGTGATAACATTAAGATCATCTTATTTCTATTATATTTGAAATGAATGAATAATTTACATCCTAATAGGAAGAAAATAACGCGTCGGTAAGTGTCCATCTTTACGGCCACCACAGCAGAATGATGTGTCAGCGTATGTGTTGACTGATATAACGAATGGCTGGTGGTGAAATTCTTGACAAAAAAAATAATGTGGTGGCAGGTCCAAGGTATATAAAGTCATACATTTACAGTTTAATTACCAGTTAATAATTACCGCAGCAGTTGCAAGGTTGCAAGGTATTTATAATTACATAATTACCCTTAAATTAACATTTAATACATGTGCTTAATATATATATAAAAAAATTCATCTATAATAATTATTGTGGCATTTACCGTTAAATTAGCGGTTCATACATGTTCTTCTATTTGGTTAATTTATACCGCATACAAAAATAGGGATCAATGTATAATTTCTTTCTAGGTTCATAATTTTTCGCAAAAACAGACTACGTACAAATTCGTCCTTCACCACTCCTCAAGCTGTTTTCAGATATGATCCATCCCATTCTTTTTAAAATGATAATTCTGTCCAAATTGGTGTGCGAAACACAAATTGTCGTTTCTGTAGAGGTTTAAAATTTTCAAATGAAACAAATGGTATGTGCTGCTCAGGCGGCTAGTAATATTGCCAGCACTACCAGCTCCTTCTTAACCTCTTCTAGAAGACACTTCCATCCAGTCAAAGGATTTTCTGCACAATATCAGACAATACAACACTGCATTTCAAATAATATCGTATACTGCATCTAACAAGATAGTTAAACATGAATTTACGTCGACGTCAAAGTTCAAGGGCAAGTCTATCACCTCATTGGTTCCACGTTTCAAAAATCACATAACGCCCACTCTCAATTTTCTACGACAGGTTAACGCCTGAAATACTCAAAGCGGACGCATAGCATATTGCTTAGTCGAATTAGCCCATCATTTACTCCAGAAATGTTTTATTGTCAATGCTGCACTTTCTCATATCACCTGTTTCAACATTTCAACATAACTGTAATATACTATGTACAAACTATGCCATTTTAATCCCGAGCAACGCCGAGTATCTCTGATAGTGTATATATATATATATATATATATATATATATATATATATATATATATATATATATATATATATATATATATATAGCAGCTAAAGTGCTGAAACTCCAACAGATAGCAATACTTGTAACTCACAAAGGCAAAACAAGAATATATATGTATATATATATATATATATATATATATATATATATATATATATAATAATAATAATAATAATAATAATATTAGGGACAAAATCCAAAATTACAGGTAAAAAAACTCAATTAAAATCAATTTATAAAAAATTAAAATTAAATTGAGCCTTATAGATAAAGTATATATAAAATATATAGTTTTAGGGAATATAACCAATTTTCAAGAACTCATCGATGAAAATCCACTATCACATATAGAAAAATTAATAATTAAAAGCACAATAAATGAGTATAATATAAAGTAAAGTAAATATCATAAGATAAATATAATAAAACGATTACACGTGTTTCATAACCAATTTTCAAATAGAAAAGAAATTTAAATCGATTAAAATCAATTGAAATTATCGAAAATAAATTCTATTCAAAAATATAGCTACTCGTCAGATCGTAAGTAGAACAATAATTAGATATATATCTCAACCAACATTAAGTAGCAAATGAATTAATATGAAATATTTATTATATAAAGATAGAAAAATTATTTTAAAAATATGATAATATCAAAATAATAACCATTCAATAATCATCCCTTCATCCATTATAATAACATGTATATTATATACAAAAAACATCTTACATAAATTATCATTGTTTTAAATTATCATTGTTTTAAATACAAGTTGAACGAATTTTAAGTTTAAAATAATAATGAAGATAAAATTAGTACATATTTAACCGGTGTAATAGTTAAAGCTATACTATTTAAAGCTAAAGACGTTTATTTAATTATAATTAAAGATCAATTGAATAATAGAAAAATACAAGATTATTTATTTCTACAAACGTAATAATAAATAATATGAATGAAAAAATTATGAATGGAAAAATTATGAATGAAAAAATTATGAATGAAAAAATTATTAAGAATAAATGATTAAACTTTATATATATATACAAAGTTTTGATTTTAAAAAAAAACTTTAACGATATTATAAACTATAAAGATTAATAATTAATCAAATATTATTAATCAAAAATAATCGAAATATATCAACACTATTCAAATCGAAGTTCTAATATTATGTTGAAATGAAACTATAACTTCTAAATAATTTAGTGTTAAATAAGTTATCTATTAAAAATAATCTATAAAGAACCAAATGAATAATATAAAAACAAGAATACATATTATTTTCAAATAGTAGAAAATCTTTAGCAAAGTGAAAAACAGTACTTATCCAAATTTTTCCGTAATTCAGTTTGATTAATAATATTTCATTAATTTTATTAATTATTAATCTTTATAGTTTATAATATCGTTAAAGTTTTTTTTTTTTTTAATCAAAACTTTGTATATATATATATAAAGTTTAATCTTTTATTCTTAATAATTTTTTCTTTCCTAATTTTTTCATTCATAATTTTTCCATTCATAATTTTTTCATTCATATTTTTTATTATTACGTTTGTAGAAATAAATAATCTTGTATTTTACTATTATACAATTATTCAATTGATCTTTAATTATAATTAAATAAACGTCTTTAGCTTTAAATAGTATAGCTTTAACTATTACACCTGTTAAATATGTACTAATTTTATCTTCATTATTATTTTAAACTTAAACTTCGTTCAACTTGTATTTAAAACAATGATAATTTAAAACAATGATAATTTAAAACAATGATAATTTATGTAAGATGTCTTTTGTATATAATATACATGTTATTATAATGGATGAAGGGATGATTATTGAATGGTTATTATTTTGATATTATGATATTTTTTAAATAATTTTTCTATCTTTATATAATAAGTATTTCATATTAATTCATTTGATACTTATTGGTGGTTGAGATATATATCTAATTATTGTTCTACTTACGATCTGACGAGTAGCTATATTTTTGAATAGAATTCTATTTCGATAATTTCAATTGATTTTAATCGATTTAAATTTCTTTTCTATTTGAAAATTGGTTATGAAACACGTGTAATCTTTTTATTATATTTATCTTATGATATTTACTTTACTTTATATTATACTCATTTATTGTGCTTTTAATTATTAATTTTTCTATATGTGATAGTGGATTTTCATCGATGAGTTCTTGAAAATTGGTTATTTTCCCTAAAACTATATATATATATATATATATATATATATATATATATATATATATGGGATATGGCACTTTGGTCTAAAACATGGTCTAAACCAGTTTAGTCTATGACAATTTGGTCTAAAAGCATTTTTGTCTAAAAACACTTTCGTCTAAGCATTTTCCTCTAAAAACTAAAAGGATTACTAGAGTATAGTTATTTAGATCTTTTACATTTTTTTTAGATTCTATAGACAAAATAGTTATTAGACCAAAGTAACTTTAGATAAATATATATACACTCACCTAGTTTATAATTATTACATCAAATAGTGGTGTACTGGACTTTAACGACAGAATAAAAATTGTGCTCTTACCATATATCACAATCTATCTTAACTTTTAAGAGCGTATTTCTAACCTAATTGAATAGGCTGTCATATTCCTTGAAGTGGTATGAACATAAGTGTATGGACAAAGGACTATTTACATAGGTCAGATAGTCAATGAATCAACTCTAATGCGTTGCCGAACACCTTTCTTAAGGGATTAGTCTGACTACACATGATTAAGCTCTTAAATTGATACATAAAAGTGATGGGATGTTCTCGGATAGGTGATCTACTTCAAATATAATAATACATTGGCTTGCAGTAAAACCCCGCAGAGAGCAAGTTGGGCAACTATTTAAGTTTGTTGTTTATATTTATTTTTCTGGTAATCAATAAGTAAACATCATGTAGTTAATCACTTAATATGAATTTTAAAATATACACATAAGAATGAGATGGAATACATAGGGTTTGCGTTTATAAGAAAACTCAATTAATGTTATTGACTGGTTGAAACATTGGAGTGCATCTTCGTTTCTGATATAAGGGTATAGGTAACAACTAGACAGTACTGTCCCTAGTTCTTCGTTCATAGTGTCGGTTTTCATGGCGTACAACTGGCCGCGAAGATACCCTCCTTGAACCGGATACTCTCTGCCCCAAGGCTATTCATTTACAGCTGAGTAGACTGGAGCGACATTGAGTGAAGAGTTTTAACCAAGAACACAACCCCGTCTCTCAATCGAAACTACGATCTGGAGATAGCGAGTATATCATGACCGCTAGACCACGTACATTTCCGATCACAGGAAACGAATATATTTTACATTTCATGAAGGCTATTACTTCTGCACGGATATGACATTGGCAAGTCTCTTAACCTTTCTTAACCTTTTGGGGGTCGTTAGGGCGCTGCAGTTATGCATCGTATTCTGGCCGAGAAAGCCTGGCGGAACCC
This sequence comes from Octopus bimaculoides, assembly GCF_046866305.1. Lineage (NCBI taxonomy): Eukaryota > Metazoa > Mollusca > Cephalopoda > Octopoda > Octopodidae > Octopus > Octopus bimaculoides. The sequence goes on along the minus strand of NC_142932.1, from coordinate 70,079,830 downwards.
ATCCCACTCTAGGATAAACTCATTTCTACAGCTGAGTGGACTGGAGCAACCTGAAATGAAATGTTTTGCTCAAGAATACAATGGATCACCCGCTACAGGAATTGAAACCACAATCTTACGATCGTGAATCCATACCCTAACCACTAAGTGATGCGCCTCCACAAGTGGTACTCATTTCTACAGCTGAGTGGAGTGGAGCTCCGTGAAATGCAGTGTTTTGCTCAAGAGCACAACGCATCGCCTGATCAAGGAACCGAAGCCACAATCTTACGATCGTGAGTCCAATAACCTAACCATTAAGCTACGCACTTCAACTTTTCACAGATATGCAATATGTAAATGTTCATGTTATTTGTGTATCATATCATCCATGGCATTCATAAATGATACAGGTTGAGATGGCCTCTGCAGTACTATTGCTATGTTTATGAAAATGATACTGGTACTTTTGTAAATCTTCACAGGCAGGCATGTTTGTGTGGATATACATTGCAAATGCATGTGTAGATATTTGGTTGTATATGTGGGCATGCTTTTAATCTACTGGTGATGCAATCCACTTACCAATTTGTTTACTGGGGGTTCGATCACACGGTATAGCATCTTGCATGTGTTTCTTCTATCAATGGTTATGGTTCACATAAAGTATGTGAGAGAATATGAATAAAAGGAAAATGTTTAGAAGTGTTTGGTAATTTCAAAGTTCCTACGTGAGAGACACTGTAAGGCTGATGCTGAGAGAATATTATATTAAGCCAACGTGTGATTCTTGGATACCACACTAATATAATACGGTGAATGAATAAGTGCAATACATATCCATACCTTATAACTTGTCTTTATTCTTATATATGGAGTAGATGATACAACATTTTACAACTAATTCAATGACCTTATCATAATAACTGTATGATAATCTATAAATTTATGTATGCATGTATACATACATTCATTAATACATACATATTTATACGTACGTTGAAGAAATACGAGCCTCCCGACTCGGGTCTTACGCCAATGCGATCGTTAGGTGAAACTAACATGACTGGGTGTTGATGGTGTATATATATATCTGTTGATATATGATGGTCGTATGGTACTTTAACTATTTCATTGATTGAGTGTTGAGTGTATGGCGTGGTGTTTATATTTCATGGAACTGTAAGTATACAAATTTGTTTCTGGTTGAGGTAGCTGTTTATTTGTATGATCATTATTTTCTATTATGTTTTTCCTTTTTTATCTTCGAGTCAATTTAGTCTCTGCGTATGTAAGTGAAGAATATTACAAGTCCATGTTTTGAATGATTTTATCGGAAACAAGTTTGTATACTTTTATGGCACTGTGGATAATTGTGAGATAATTGAGATTCAGTTGAAATAGGTACTTAAGTTGAGGCACCATGTCAGTCCGCTATTATCCACACGATGGAAGGTGAATAAAAAGTAAAATGTAGCAAGGATGTCAACGCAGTAGTGCATTACGGCCGTTTCAGGCAGCTCTATTTAATCAAACAAGGCAAATATTACATCAATTTGAAATACACGCCATTTTCGCATGAATAATATAGGTTTTCAACATACTCCATTATAATTCTAAGCAAATATTTCATCAGAACGAGAAAATGAAAGAATTACATGCTGTTATTTCTGTAGCAGAACAAACTTAGAGAAGAACTAACCCAACTATAATCATGAGAGGCAAAAGAAAATAACAATAGGGGTCAGGGGATGGTAATATAGCTATAATTTTTATCTATCTCCTTATCACAATCAAAATATCTAGTGCAGAATTAAAACCCCTGGAAACTGATAGTTAAGTTCTAGCTGATGATCATTAGTTAACTGCTACTAGATACTCTCCCAAATCTTAATTTACTATAGTTATAAATTCCCTATGAGCACATAAAGAAATTAAGCTCAGAAGTCAATAAGGTAGTGGTAAATGACCAGAAAAGGAAGGGTAGGGTTGACATAAACCATTTTATTATCAATTAAAGGGGCCCAAAATAGAAAGCAAAAGACTTCACAATGATATCTAAATGGGTATTAAGGGCACGGGAGTAGAAATATAACCAACATATAGCAAAATCTAAATATTATTCTATTTTTATAACAAAAATTTAAATTTAAAAAAATTAGAAAGGGATATAAGGACCAGGTTAGATAAGGAGGATATATATACCAATTTAGGCCTAAAAAAGTAGATTACATTTATATAAAGAAGAAGCCTCGTAATACTTCATCGTAGCAAAATTTTAGGTGGTATTGATAAAACCATTCAGGCAATGAACCCAAATTACATTCAGAATTCATCCGAGAAAGAAGTAGGCATTTTCTCTTGACTGAAAACGAGGGATCAAAGGCAAAAAATGAGATCATTGCTTCTATAATAGATAAACTTATTAAAAAAATATAATTATATCAAAAATTCCATCATCTTAAAGGATATAATGATATA
>NC_142932.1:70062370-70067370 GCF_046866305.1 Octopus bimaculoides | reverse complement strand
ACAGGATTTATTGACGCAAAATAAATTCATTAGCAAAGAAAGAAGGATGAAGACAACAAAGAGTTGTAGACGTAGCAAAATAATGTGAATGAATGAGGGCGTGCAGCTGATGCTTCATTGCATGTGTAGGTCTTAGTATGTAATTGCAATATGTTACAACTGAAAAAAAATTCAACATATCTCGAAGTTTACTAACAACTTGCAGATAAAACATCTTGGAAGTAAACACGTTGCGACTTCGCAGATCTGGAATCGTTTTTGACTGAGTGATTTGCAGGCGCATTGACACTAACGATATTTATACTACTACTACTACTACTACTACTACTACTACTACTACTACTACTACAACTACTACTACTACTACTACTACTACTACTACTACTACTACTACTACTACTACAACTACTACTACTACTACTACTACTACTACTACTACTACTACTACTACTACTACTACTCAATAATAATAATAAAAATGATAATAATAATTTTAACCAAATGTAGTGGCTTAACTTTTCCACTGCACATACATGTAATTTTATATGTAACTAGCAGGTAAGCCCGGTTTCATCCGGTCTGTTCAGAGGGTGATGTGGCTGTGATCGTTTTCGGTTAGGCATAATCTATGACAGCGTTTCTCAACCTTATCATTTTGGGTCTCCTGTTTCGATTAGAGCCTCCAGCTGTATGAAAATTTTCTGACTCCCCCACCCCTTGTCATAAAACAGCTTCAGGAGTTGTGAAGAACGAATTTGTACTTAGTCTGTTTCTGAGAGCTATTCTATTGGCCCTCTGTCTAATAAACAGAAATTATACATTAATCCCTATTTTTGTAAGCGGTTGTATCCATAAAAAATTTATTTGCAGAGCAGAAAATGAAAGAAGATATATATGAAATGGACGTGTATGTGTATGTGTGTGCGTGGTTCCGGCTAATGAGGCGGGAGTTTTGCAGTCAGCATGAGGTGTTTTGTGTTTATCTCTCGAGTTGAACTGTTGTTAATTTTTGTGCAATAGCAACGCCTGGACAAGTGAAAATATCTTTGTTTTTTACTACTTTGCCTGCAGTAAAACGAGCCAGGTGCCCTTCTCCAATAATTTGAAGAAACAATAAGAATATTTTAACAAGTTTTAGCTTCAGTTTATATTCTATATGTTACCAGACAGTGTGTTTAGAGTTAATAAAGAATACTAACACAGGTGCCTCCCTCCTAACTTTCAGAAAAATTGATATTTTTTAATGAAATTTTCAACAAATACATTTCAGATGGTGTAGATTCCGATTTTATCGGAATTTGTCGTGAAAAACATTTCCGTGGCTGCGGAGAAAAGTTTCGGAAATTTTATACACACACACACACACACACACACACACACACACACACACACACACACACATACACACACACACACACACACACAAACACACACACACGCACGCACGCACACACACGTGTAATATATACATGCATACATACATACATATATGTGTATATATATATATATATATATATATATATATAGTGTTTGAGGGGCTGTGCGAGACAGAGAGTGTGGTGTGCATGTGATGGAGAGAGAGAGAGAGAGGTTATGTATGCGTGAATGGCTTCAGTGACATTCGGACACACAGAAAAACATGTGCTTATACTTATTGCATACATGTTCATGTGCGTGTGAGGTAGAGAGAGGGAGAGAAAGAGAAGGTATGTTTTCTTTTTGCTTTGGAGTGGCTGTGTGGTAAATAGCTTGCTTACAAACCCCATGGTTCCGGGTTCAGTCCCAGTGCGTGGCACCTTGGGCAAGTGTCTTCTTCTATAGTCTCGGGCCGACCAAAGCCTTGTGAGTAGATTTGGTAGACGGAAACTTAAAGATGCCCGTCGTATATATGCATATATATATGTATGTGTGTGTGTATATGTTTCTGTGTCTGTGTTTGTCCCCCCCTCCAACATCGCTTGACAACCGATGCTGTTGTGTTTACGCCCCCGTAACTTAGTGGTTCGGCAAAAGAGCCCGATAGAATAAGTACTAGGCTTACAAAGAATATGTCCTGGGGTCGAATTGCTCGATTAAGCGCGGTGCTCCAGCATGGCCACAGTCAAATGACTGAAGCAAGTAAAAGAGTAAAAGAGAGTAGCAGACTGTTACATAAACATACACGCAAACAACATGCAAAAACAGAAAACATACCTTCTCTCTGTCTCTCTCTCTTTTCTCTGTCAATCACTCACACATTCACTCACTACAAAGAGTAAATAAAACCTGTTCAGTTCTCTCTCTCTCTCTCTCTCTCTCAATCATGCACACACACACACACACACACACACACACACACACACACCAGCACCATTGCTCTCTCTGTCTCTTCACAGACACCGACAAAACTTCACATACACAACACACTTTCTGTCTCGCACAGTCCATCACACACACACACACATCAATTCTCCGCTTCACGCTGACTTCAAAAGATAGTCCTACCCCACAAAGAGGTGAAAGAAGTGAGACAGCATAGCGAAAGTTTTGGGTTACTGTCATCCTGTACTCCCCTTGTTGCTAGCAAAATGGTATATGCAGGCTGTGTGAGCAATTGGTTGTTTTAATGGCGGAACAAACGGGAATTCCATTATAAAAAGTTTTAATTGATTTTCTTGGTAAGTATAGGGACTATGGAAAAATACAAACTGCATTCCAATCTATGCACCTGTCTCCACATGTGTGCCACTTTTCACGCGAATCCACCCAGCCGTTTGGCTGTGAACCCGAAGACAAGAAAGAATACAACGATCACCCATGTCCAATTTATATTATAGATTATATGAATATTTGTCTGTGTATGTGTGTGTTGTGTTTGTTTGTGTGTGTGTGACAGGGTATGCTTGCGTGTGCGCGTATTTGTGTGAATACGTTAATGAAGCTGAAAATTTCTAGGTATACAAATTTCCTGCAGTTCTATCCGTCCGATATTCAGGCTTCTATTAAGAAAACTGCGAAAACAATTTCCTATATAATAAGATATAATGGGCCACAAAATTGAGTAGCATGTGTAGAGAGGAAGCATGATTTAGAGAGGACAGTGTACAGAGCTCCCTTAAGTGGATATTTTGCTGTCTAAAATAGCTGAAGGAGAGAGGGAAATATTTAGTTATCAAGCAAACTGGGGGTTTTTCTTTTTGTTTTGTTTTTTGGTGGTTTTTTCGGTTCTTAGACAGAAAATTTTGTATATCTCATGGATTTGGGAAAATCATAACTGTCAATTCCAGAATATGTTGGTTAGATGTAGAAATGTGCTTCATTAATTATGTACATCTCTTTGATTTGAAATCTTCAGGATAAATCCAAACAAATGTATCGTGTGTAGCATATTAAAGGAAATCTAAAGTTTTAGCTGTTCGTAAAATGTTGACATATGGAAAATTAGTAGTTTAATCATGAGTTTGAATGATCATAACTGCTGCATGAGGAAGAAGAAAAGGAGTTTTTTTTTCTTATTAACAATTGTAAATTAGTATTTGTAAAAAGCAAATTCAAATACTGTTTCAAACCTTTTATGCATGCAAGTATATAACAGGTATGAATAACGATTAAGAAGGAAAGCATTTCTAAAGAGATATCCTTATTAATCTAAGTATTGAGATCTCATAACTGTAGTTACGCGTTAATTACAACTTCTAGGTAAGTTTATATTATCCTATCTTCATGGAGAGTGATTTCGAATAATCACTCTCCAGGAGTGATAATAAGTGGTATAAGCTGAAATATGAAGAACTCTGTTGATCATTCTAATAAAGATATTTCCACTTCTTCGTTCATACAGGAAAGATATCAGGTCTTTAACTGTCTCAAATATAAGGGTCTTGTATTCAACACCGACACCAAACTTAATTAGAAATTCAGAAGGTATTAAACAAAAGTATTTCACATAAGAGTCCAAAATGATACCTGCAAACAATCTATTACAACCTATTGAAGATATTTTCCAAATTACAAAGAATATAGGACTAAACAAATATCGACATTTTCAAATTCAAATTAATATAAACCAGAATATTTTTGTATTAATACAAATGAAATGTGCGTGTGTGCATGTATGTGTAACATCTGATATCAGATGAAATGCACGTGCTCTGTGCATATATAAAGCTTAAAATAATTTGCACCAGGTCAGTCACACTGTTATTAAATACGAGGTATAATCAATAAGTTTCCGGTTTGTTGTCATTGTAACGAAGCAAAAGTACGCAGAGTAAAGCTATTCGGGAAGGATTGATCTTGAACTCTGCTGTGCATGCACACTAAGATTTAGCGTTCTGCTTCTCTTCCTCTGTTTACAGCAGTGCTTAGAAGGAACGTGTGTAGCGTGTGATCGTCGTTTTGACAATGACAGAGAAAGTTGTCATATCGCTACCTGCTCAGAGGCTTGCGTAAATTTGCAGAAAGTGTATGGAGAGGAGTGTATGAGCCGCACAAACGTGTATGAGTGGTTCAGACGTTTCCAAGATGGTTGAAAAAATGTCGATAGCGACGAACGTTCTGGGAGGCCCGCAACCAGCAAAACTGACAAAAACATTGCAGATGTGCGTGCATCTGTGAGGGGATGAAATCGAATCACCATCCGTGAGATAGCAGAGGATGTGCAGATTAGATATGTTTCTGGTTCAGTCCGTTCTCACAGAAGATTTGGGTATGAGACACGTGTTTGCCAAGTTTGCGCCCAAACTGCTTTCAGTTAAGCAAGAAGACACTCGGGTTTCAGTTGCACAATATCTCCTTGATTGTGTCAAGAACGATGAAAACTTTTTGAAAATATAGCGCAGGCTTCTAAGCAGGTATCGTCATGCTTTTTTGAAAAATGTGATGTAGATTCTCACCTCAACTTTCCATATCATAGTCAATGTGACAATCACACGCTACACATCTTCACTCCAAGCACTTCTGTAAACAGTGAAAGTGAGTTAGAACGTTGAAACTTAGTGCCCATGCACAGCAGTATTCAG
>NC_142932.1:70054870-70059870 GCF_046866305.1 Octopus bimaculoides | reverse complement strand
ATCACAAGGCCTTGGTGTGTCCGAGGCTATAGGGGAAGACGCATTCTCAAGGTGTCATGCGGTAAGACTGAATTAGGAAACATGTGGATGTGAAGCAAGCTTCTTACCACACTGCTACACCTGCACGTATACACACACACACACACACACACACACACACACACACACACACACACACACACATATATATATATATATATATATATATATATATATATATATATATATATATAGTGAGAGAGAGAGTTAAACTGTAGTTACACAGGTCCTACCCATCCATTCTTGAGTGAGGACGAGGTTTGCAATAGCTTAGAATTCAAGGGCCAACAACTATTTATTATTTTGCCAACAGACTACATTGAATAGGGATATATATTTTCAAGAAACAACTTCACGTTCTGTTGTCCAAGTTCCCAGATAAACCTACGTTACGACAAGAAATTCAAAGGTGAACATAAATGTTTTCTTCCAGCATTATGATCACACACTTGGGCTAAATGCATAACAGAATGATATGCACACATATGTGTGTGGGGGTGTTTATGCGTATAAATGTATATACGTATATGTGTAACTGTATGTGTATGTGTATCCAAATTGAAGTACTCGTGGAGGTAAAATTCGGGTCACATATGTTTCCTAGCTGGCAGATTTTTGAAAGTTATAATTACTCAAGAAGGGGTACTCCACTAGATAATCATCAGGCCGAAGATACCTTAGTTAAATGAAGGTTACTATCTCGTCAAAGGATCCCAAATTGACTCTTGCGAGGTTTGATCGAAGAAGAACATGTATGAAGAAACTTAGGAATGGGCATATGTCTAATGTTGTTAAGAAAAAGAATAAGAAAAGCTGACTAGTAAAAGTCATTGTGAATATAAGGCTGGAGTCATTTACTATGTCAATAGTAAATATATTGTTGCGCCCGTAAATAAACAGAGTCAAGGAAAATAAGAGGGAAGAATATTAGAGGTAAAATTGTCAGGAGAAGAGGAAGGGAAAATTTAGGAGTAGAATTAAGATGAATTTGTTAGAAGAGAGAGAGTAGTACCACATTATTCACTCACTCTCACGCGCAAATGTACACATTATATTGAAATTGCTAATAATGAAAGACAAGGGAACTGCGACAATATAACGAGAAGGAACACCAAGCAATGCCATATTGTTTGCTGAAAGTAGGTTCAGACATGACAACGCAAAAGTGTAAACAAAGAGAAAGCTCTACCTAAAGTTTTGAATACTATTATTGATGCATGCCAAGTTTAGAGTAGTTGAATGAACTCGTGTTCTCAGCTATATTTTAACAAGGAAGGAAAACACTGAAATAACGGTACGGTGTGTCGTGTCAAAATCTTTCTTTGTCATGGAGTTTGAAATCCATTTCAAAGGCAATGAGGATTAAACCCACGATGAAAGGGCGTAAAATAACTAGAAATTGAGGAATCGTACAAGATAAGAAACAGCTGGGTAAGCTGAGAGTCAACCCACAAGTTATGAGAAATAAAGCAAGCTGCAGTCACGTTATATAGAATTCTTAGGTATGACTTGATAGATTTATCTTTTCTGTGTTAACAGATCGAGTAGCCACCCACTAGATATTTACACTATGGTCCGTGTGTCCGTTTCAGATTACAAGAATTTGCAAAGGAAACGCATATTCTTATTTTAACAGTGAAATAAAAAATTTCAGATAGATTAGTAGAAATCTGTGTATTTTAGAGATATCTTAGTCTACTATAAATCTTAGAGCATTGTTTTTATAAATTTTCTACACATACCAACTTTTGTAAATTATCGATATACTAACACAATGTCTATGTTGTATATCATAATGGAGTGAAGCGTTGGATCAATAATTTCTTTCGGGCACTTGGTATTTAAAGCTGAATTTTCTAAGTTTAACGATTGAAGTGTCAGTATTTATTATTCAATGTCTATCGATTAATGTCAAAATCGAATAAATGAAAGAAAATCATTATAGTAAACATTTTCTATGGAAATAGAATTCTTAATTACAACAACACTGAAAATTTGGACGATATTAAACAGTTCTAACATATTTTGATGCAAACATTGCAATCGGTCAGTTAAAATGATATCAATAACTGGTATTGCTATATTATTCTGTTATTCGTTTATTCTTTTATTTGTTTCAGTCATTTGACTGCAGCCATGCACCCCAGGACTTATTCTTTTTAAGCCTAGTATTTATTCTATCGATCACTTTTGCCGAACCACTAGCTACAGGGACACACCAGCATCAGTTGTAAGCACACCAGCATCAGTTGTAAGCACACCAGCATCAGTTGTAAGCACACCAGCATCAGTTGTCAAGCGATGTTAGGGGGGGGGGGACAAACAGATACACAGACATACACACACATACATACATACATACATATGCATATACATATACGACGGGCTTCTTTCAGTTTCCGTCTGCCAAATCCCTTCACAAGGCTTTAGTCGGCTCGAGGCTATAGTAGAAGACACTTGCCCAAGGTGCCACGCAACCATGTGGTTGGTAAGCAAGCTACTTACCACATGATTCTAAATATACATACATATATACATACACATATGTTATATGTATCTATATATCTTATATATGTATGTGTGTGTGTGTTTATTTGTGTGTGCGCTTGTGCGTTTTGTGTGTATGTATAAGTGTGTGCGTGTCTTCGATCCATTATAATTAAAATTTTCTAATAAATAAAATATATACATTATTTACATTATTTTTATTTGACGGATATTTGTCCTCATCTTGTTAGTTGTTAACACAAAGTTTCAGCTGATATACCCTCCAGCTTTCATTAGGTGTCTTGGGGGAAATTTTGAACCTGGTTTCTCATTCCCAAGGTATTTTTGATGCTGTTATTATTATTATTATTATTATTATTATTATTATTATTATTAAAGTCACTGCCTGGAATCGAATTCGGAATCTTGGGGTTAGTAGACTGCGCTCTTAACCACTACACCATAGCCCGCGCTCTTAACCACTACGCCATGTACTTACATATAGAATGTATATTCGTAATGTGCATGCGGCACCGGTATGTATAGTGTAAGTCAATACGTATGTGTGCGCGTGTATGTGAGGGTGTGCATGCAGGTGCTTGTTACGGTGCGATTCCTGGCGGTGTGAAATGGATTACAAATATAGATTGAGATACAAGTAGATTTTCATACTCTTATCGTATAGAATAGTTGACCTAACCATACACACAACTAAACACCCAACAAAACACACACACACACACGCACACAAACAAAGGCACAGAATATATACTACCTATCTATGTCTATCTACCAAAATAGAACTTAGAAACATTAGGGACTTTCAGACACGCAATATATTCTGGATTGCATCATTGTGTATGCCCAGCAATGTTGATACATACGGCTTATGTAGCATTTTATAATTATAGGCTCATGTTATACCGGCAGCCTTCTCCTTCACATTTCGAGTAAATTGTTACAGAATCCACTTTAGTAAAATATTTGTAAAATGTTCTAAGACGTAAGGGGATTATTTAGACAGATGTTGACTGTTGTTGCTAGGTACAGATCGCTGATCAAATATGTTCCCTTCATAGACAGCCCACTGTTTGTATGTATACTATGTAGGATTACATTATTCAGTGTACTTTCATTTCCTAAGGGAGTGTCATATCGTTTGCTACAGATTTGCTTGTCGGCTGCTATCGGTCCAATGACTACTTAAAGACAGGGAAGCAAAGCATTTGGCGTCACTTGTCCTCTAGCCGCATTGAATAAACAATTTCAACACCTCAAGCCGTAGTTTTAGTGGTAAATATATCGAAGCGCTCATTGAGCATACTTATTAATATACGTCAATCCACGTATACTAGTTGCACATCATATATATATATATATATATATATATAGTGTCGACGTAAGCGATGTTTGTCATCATTTGTTCAATAGCATAAAAAAAATATTGCTATCCTCTCTAAAAGAAAGGAAGAAATTAGATTTCTTTATTGAGATATTATGAACACAGGCGTAGGAGTGGCTGTGTGGTAAGTAGCTTGCTTACCAACCACATGGTTCTGGGTTCCGTCACCTTGGGCAAGTGTCTTCTACTATATCCTCGGGCCGACCAAAGCCTTGTGAGTGAATTTGGTAGACGGAAACTGGAAGAAGCCCATCGTATATATATATATATATATATATATATATATATATATATATATATATATATATATATATATATATATATATACATATATACATATATATATGTATGTATGTATGTATGTGTGTGTTGTTGTTTGTGTCTGTGTTTTGCCCTCCAACATCGTTTGACAACCGAAGCTGGCGTGTTTACGTCTCCGTAACTTAGTGGTTCGGCAAAAGAGACCGATAGAATAAGTACTAGGCAAAGTATAAGTCTTGGGGTCGATTTGCTCGACTAAAGGCGGTGCTCCAGCATGGTCACAGTCAAATGACTGAAACAAGTAAAAGATTGTAAAAGAGAGAGTTACTTCAGGTTTGTCGGTATATTTCTTCTGCCTTTGTAATTAAAGGCGGGGTTGCTTTCCACTGCATTATCGAAATAAATGTGAGGAATTAAGTTCCATTATTATAGACAAGTTAAGGTCGATTTTAATTGTGTTATGTACCCGTTGCTCATAGGTTGGCAAAGGTTTTAGATACAGTGATTAGATCCAATTCATTCGTTGTTCAAATGATATCGTTATCACAAAATCTATTCGCACTAAGGTGGAATCTTAGTTGAGAGTGACTTCATCTATTTTGATATTAAAAAAAAAATGAAATTTTGTTTTGTATTAAAATGTGTTCTAAACTGACGTATCACCGCTGTCGTATTCCCCTTTCAGACATTGAGTCAGGATGAAATGGTATAGAATCATGCCATGTCTAGCTTTAATATCTTGTTATGTTTCCTGGGAAAAGTGGAAAATCAGTGCATTACTTTGAAAGCAAGAATTCCTTAGAGTTGTTGC
>NC_142932.1:70039870-70047370 GCF_046866305.1 Octopus bimaculoides | reverse complement strand
CTTATATGTATACAAATAAAAAAAGAAAATAGAAAATAGTAAATAAAAGATAGAAAATAAAAATAAAAAATGTAAAAATCAATATAAAAGATAATATAAAATTTATATAAAAAAATATTAAAAGAATACATAAAGTAAATACAATAGCATGTGTGAAAAAAAGAAGAAAAGATAAAGTAAAAAGAATAGAAGAAACAAGGAAAAGAAGTAAAAGAAAAAGGTAGAAAAGAAAGACAAAAATTACATGACGAAAAGCAAGAGGAAGGAAGAAGTAAGAGGAAGAAGACAAAAAGTAGTTGAAAATGGTAGGGGTTTAGTCTATCAGAAATAAAGAAGTGGAATACGTTAGGAGTGGTCAAAAAATGTTGAGTTCTTCTCAAAAGAAGTCCTTTGTGAATCCTTCCATCTGAGGTCATTCCATTCATCTTTCACAACTGGCATGGTGAGCCCCCACCTAATCACATACACACACAAACATACACGCATACATACACATACACATACACTCACACAACCACACGCGCACGTATATATGCATCCCTATCCGAACGAACCAACACACACTTGCACGCCTGCATCTACGTACACACATACATACACTCACACACACACACATATATATATATATATATATATATATATATATATATATATATATATATATATATATATATATATATATATATATATATATATATATATATATATACGTACGTATACACACATGTACGTACATATACACATACATATATATACACATATACACACATGTATACACATACTTCAATACTTATATACACATGCACACATAGAAAAATAGTCTAATAATGGGGCGTATGAGCCCTCGACAGAAAAAAAGTAGGCTTTCCTATCCGCGTGGGACTCGAACACACATGTCTTTGTTAACGCGACTATTCATGTTACCAAAGAGGTGTGGGTTCGAATCCCACGCAGATACGAAAACCTACTTTTTTTTGTCGAGAGCATATATGCCTCATTATTAAACTAGTTTTCTTAGTCATTGCAGTGTGAACGCTATAAGCTTTAGGCTTATATAAATATCATTATTATTATAACCAGGATTGTAAAACCCATCAACGTATAACAAATCCATTCACACCGACAGCATATATATGTGTGTATATATGTATATATACATATATATATATATATATATATATATACATATATATATATATATATATATATATATATATATATATATATATATATATATATATATATATATATATATATATCAGTGCCTTTCTTATCGTTGATTTTTGGTGTCGCATGGCCAAAAATTACCGTGAATTTTTTTAGAGACACTTTCAAATTTATCAGAATATCGGACTGATGATTTGGAATAGGGATTTTTCATTCTCTTAATCATGAAACGATCATATCCGATTAACTAAAGACTTGTTTTGTTTATGCTTTCCCCTCCGGTTTTTTGTTCTATGTGTGCCATAAATATCGCCATCCATTTAGAGAAAAATTTGTAGTTTAGAATCAGTAGTTCTTTGACTGCTATTTCTAAATTTTCAGTATGTTGGAGAAGCAACTCAATGCTAATCCCTATATATTTATGATTATATATATATATATATATATATATATATATATATATATATATATATATATATATATATATATGTGTGTGTGTGTGTGTGTGTGTATGTAAGTATATATATATATATATATATATATATATTTATATAAACGGCATTATTACAGAAAATAATAACGCCACACAGAGGACTGAATTTATTTATCTGAATTTATTTATCAAATATATACGCGGAATATATTCAATGTTGAATTTTTATTCCTGTCTCCACATGGGTACCCAGAAGCAACCCGGAAGTATTCCCGCTTCTTTGATGAAGATATATAGAGATAAACTTCATTCCCTTTACCCTGTCGGATACGTAGTGTGTTCGTTTTTGGTGAGGTGAGAATTCTGTTTATTTATATATATTTTTGGGACAATACTGTGCTGATGAACGAAATCTAGATTCATTCTAGTAATCGCGAAATCGGCCGATACACAGTTAAGTTTATTTAAAAGAAAGTTGGTCGTCTTCTGTTGGTTGTTTTTCCTCGCATTAGGTACTAAATGTGGTTATTTTGAGAAATCCACTGTGTGGCGTTATTATTTTCTGTAATAATGCCCTTTATATAAATATAAACGAATAATTATATTCTTGGGAATAGAAATTTCCCTTATGAATTTTTTTACACACTGGCTTCTTGATAAAATTCTTGTAAAAGAGTTTTATCCCTTTTTGAATTTATTTATATATATATATATATGTGTGTGTGTGTGTGTGTGTGTGTGTGTGTGTGTGTGTGTGTGTGTGTGTGTGCGTGCGTGTGTGTGTGTGTATGTGTGTGTATGTGCGTGTGTGCGTATGTGTGTATATATATGTATGCGTGCATGTGTCTGTATATGTATATATATATATCTATCTCCATCTATATATATATATATATATATATATATACACACACACACACATATATATATATATATATATATATATATATATATATGCGTGTGTATGTATGTGTGTATGTGTATATGTGAGTGCGTGTATGTGTGTATATATGTGTGTGGGGGGTGTATATGCGAATGTATGTATATGTATGTGTGTACGTAGTTGCAAGTGTGTAATTGTGTGTTGGTGTGTAGGTGTGTGTGTGTGTATAGGAGTGATTATGTCGGGCCACATTATGCCAGCTGTGAAGGATGAATAAGTTGGTCTCAGATTGAATGATTCACAAAGGTCATCTTTTGACAAGAACTCAACATTTTTGACCACTCCTAAAGTATTACTTTTTCTTCTATTCCTAATAAACGAGTCTCTTCTACCATTTTGAACTATGTTTTGTCTTCTTCCTCTTATTCTTTACTTTCCTGCTTCCCTCCTCTTGCTTTTCTTTATATTCTTTTCATCCTTTTCTACCTTTTTCTTTTCCTTTTCTTTTATTTTTCCTTGTACCTTTTTACTTTTTTCATTCTTCGTTTTCCACACATGCTGTCGTATTTACTTTTTGTATCCTTTTATTATTTTTTATATCACTTTCATATTTTATATATTATATCTTTTATTTCCTATTTTCTATTTTCATTTTTTATTTGTATACTTGTCAGAAAATCATTCGGTATGTAAGCAACCTTCTAAAACACAGAATTTCAGTTTGAAAATGGCTATCGAAAAGCTCGAAACTCATTCGAGTAACTCTAAACATTATCATTAAAATAAAAATCATCCCTCCCCAAAGCCATCTCTTCTCAATTTTTCAAATATATTACTCTGTACCAAGATTTTTTTCTATTATTCTACTATATATGTGTGTGTGCATAGATAGATAGATAGATAGATAGATAGATAGATAGATAGATAGATAGATAGATAGATAGATAGATAGATAGATAGATAGATAGATAGATAGTTGAAACTTATAGAAAAACAAAAATCGAAGACTGGTGTATGAACAAGCAAGCGTGTTAGTTTGACACTCGGGAAAATGAAAAGGTATTTTACGCTTCGAGCCTACGCTCTTTAATAGAAAGGAATAAGAGTAAATTGACAGAAAGAGAATGAAAAAGAACTTGTAGATTTCACCGGTCTAGCATATATATTACTACGATAAATGTAAACAAACTAATGTTTGTTTTTTATAAGCATTGAAATATACATAGCGAGATACAAATACGATGATGATTTTATTTTCAAACGCACAAACGCTGATAGAACAGCAGGGAACGGATAAGATATCCATACATAGAGGAAAATTAGTCAGTAACCAGCCATGAAACTCGAACTCACATACCTTTGTTTACATTTATTGTTGTAAAATTTCAGCTTTGTAGCATTCAGCTCTGTAGCTCTATAAGTTTTAAAATTAAGTTTCTCAGTGGGAAATTTGGCTTAATTGGTAAAGCAATTGACTGGAAATCAAAGGGGTCTTATTTCGAGTCTCATGGTTGTTTGCTGACGAATTATTACCGTATGTATATCTTATTGAATATCTACTTTTCTATCTTTATATGGATATCTTATCCAATCTCTAGTGTTCTTTTATTCGTTTGAAAATAAAATTATCATTTTATTTGTATCTCACAATATATATTGGCTTTTATTTTTGTCAGGCATTAGACAGTGGCCATATCAGGAAGGTGCAGGGTTTAGTTGTACAAATTGAAACCACTATATTTATTAGAGCCTGGCATTTTTTCTATAGATTCTTTCTCTGAAGTCGTAAATCGATAGAGAAAAAAACGCAAGCTCAGAAACACACACACATATACACACACATTAATACATTTACATATACATATGCATACATACATATATACATACATACATATATATATACATACATATACATACATATATATATATATATTTATATATATATATATATATATATATATATATATATATATATATATATATATATATATATATATATATATATATATATATATATATATATATATATATATATATATATATGTACGACGAGCTTCATCTGCAACCGTTTACCGGTGGCTATAGCAGAGAACACTTGTTCAAAGTAACATGCAGTGGGACTGAATCCCAAAATATACGGATAGGAAGAATGCATCTTACACACACATACTTTCATGCAGTCATGCATAGAATCAAACAGACATATATCGGTTGAGTAAGACATGAATTACAAACCAAAATGTTTTGTAACAAATTAACGCTTATAAACATAGATAGATAGATAGATAGATAGATAGATAGATAGATAGATAGATAGATTTCATAGTTAGTGTACATAATCCACTTTCTAATCGTCAGTGCAGGCATAATCAGGACACATAAAAATGAACAAAAATCCACATACCAGATGAACACCAAATGTATCCAACATAGCACATAGAAATTTTCACACATATATTCATGTAAAATGCGGGTTTTTCAAATTACATCTCGGTACACGTGAATATTCGGAAAAATTCAGCACTGAATATATTCCGGTTTAATTTATATAAGAATTTAGCAAGTAATCAGCGTGAAAAACCAGTTAATGGAAAAATTTATACAAAATATATAATTAATTTACATTATTTACATTATTTACATTCGACGGAAATTTGTCCTCATCTTGTTTGTTGTTAACACAACGTTCCGGCTGATATACCCTCAAGCATTCTTCAGGTGTCTTGGGGAAATTTCGACCCTGGGACCGAAATTTCCACAAGACACCTGAAGAAGGTTGGAGGGTATATCAGCCGAAACGTTGTGTTAACAACAAACAAGATGAGGACAAATATCCGTCAAATGTAAATAATGTACATAATTCCTCATCTCTTAAATATAGAACTGCAATAAAATTAATGTATTCCATTTTACAGTGCATATTTATTAAGGTAGTTTTTTAAAATTTCCGATTCCCTTTTAGCATAAAGCATTTACGTTTAGTAACACCCTTAATATAATAAATGTATTTAATAATTTAATAATACTTTAATAATACTTTCTAATATATATATATATATATATATATATATATATATATATATATATATATATATATATATATATATATATATATATATATATGTATGTATGTATGTATGTATGTATGTATATATATGTATGTATATTTGTATATATAGATACATACATACACATATGCATATATGTACATAAATGCGCAAAGGATTTTCTGCGGTGTGCATAATTAACTTTCGTGTATGTTTATTAATATGTGTGTGAGTGTATACACATTCATATATTTTATATAATTGTTTGTAAACTCATTTATGTAGATATTTATATATGTATATGTATATATATACATATATATATATATACACACACATATATATATATATATATATATATATGTGTGTGTGTGTGTGTGTGTGTGTGTGTGTGTGTGTGTGTGTGTGTGTGTGTGTGTGTGTGTGCGTGTGTGTGTGAGTAAAAATAAATACAAAAAAAGGGTTTTGTATGATAGTGTATAGAGTAATATATTATTTTATTTAAAAGAGTTCCAACTCTGTCTGTTTTTATTTATATTCTTGTAAAATTTATGTGGGATATAGAATATGGAATATATAATATATAAAAAAAGATGGATGGTACAATGAAATGAAGTATTGAATGTCTTATTGAATATATGAAATATTGAGTGTTCAATATAAAGGATTAAATATATAAATATATAAAGGCGAATACGTACTTTCTATACCTTGTGGTATTTCATCATGGCCGGTATGACAGACTGTAACATAAAAAAACATAAAAAACATAAAAAAACAGACAGAGCTGGAACTCTTTTAAATAAAATAATATATATATATATATATATATATATATATATATATATATATATATATATATATATATATATATATATAATCATAAATATACAGGGATTAGCATTGAGTTGCTTCTCCAACATACTGAAAATTTAGAAATAGCAGTCAAAGAACTATTGATTCTAAACTACAAATTTTTCTCTAAACGGATGGCGATATTTATGGCACACAAAAATTGTTAATTATTAATTCTATTATTAATTGACGATTCCCTGCCCTTATTCTTGTATATATATATATATATATATATATATATATATATATATATATATATATATATATATATATATATATACATACATATATATATATATATATATATGTGGACGTACACACACATATATATATATGTATATATATATATATATATATATATATATATATATATATATATATATATATATATATATACATTTATATATATATATATATATATATATATATATATATATATATATATATATATATATCTTTAAATATGCGTGTGTATATGTATGTATGTAAGTATGTATGTATGTATATATACATATTTATGTATGGTTATGCAGATATGTAATATCACATTATAATTTTATGCAGTACCAAATATTTTGATATATAATTTTTAAGTGTTCCCCAACATTTGTCAGACAAATTCGCATGTTTAATGTCTCTATTGAAGCAGACCACTGCAAATCTCCGTTTCGTCTCGAAAATTATCATTACCAATATTATAGATGTGGTGAATGTCTGTACAGGCATGTAGGAGTAGACTTTTCAATTATATGATATATCTCACCATCTAGGTTGTTCTGTCTCCCGCACACTGTTTCTCCCTCTTTATTCCTCTATCTTTGTTTGTTAGTTTTTATGTTTCTGTTATAATTCCAGTAGGTACGATAAAAATGAATGGCTTCACTGTATTATTAGCTGTGCTCACATAGAATTTCATGTAACCTGACGTTATGTCCGAACTGATTATATCTTCCAGTTACTACACATTGAGGCGGGGAACTGACAAACGCGTTTGAGCATTATCTAATACATTTACCAATATTTGTCCCAGACTCTCTTTATTTTGCGTTCGAATCCAGGTGAAGACATTTTGATTCTTATACTTATTCTTTCGTGACCTGTAGAAACATACCAGT
>NC_142932.1:70032370-70034870 GCF_046866305.1 Octopus bimaculoides | reverse complement strand
ATCATGCCTGTTCAGATACTCTGTAGGCGCAAGCAGACTGCACATGGAGACAACATGACTAATGGTTTCATTTTCTTGTTGACATACATAACATGTTGGGCTACTGCCATGCTTTAATATGTTGGCCTGATAGTTCCTTGTAGGTAGGCATTGATCTTGGGCTGCTATGATAAACCCTTATGTTTCTGATTATAAGCCAGAAGGCACTAACCATTGATGGGTAAGGTCTTTGTCAACATCGGCACTATTAGCTCTCTTTGGGTATTTGCCAATGAGAGGTTTTGCTTGTCATTTATCAGTAAGAATATCTATGACAGCAGTTCTAGCACGGGTTTACGTCTAATACTGGAATTTGTTGTATTTGAAATTCACTTAGATATTCCTTTACCTGTTTTATTACTGAGTATATTTTCATGCTTCGAGACAAGTTTTAACATCCAGTTATCAGAAATTTTTAGGTAGGTGTCTAGGCCAATTGTCGAAATCTTCATTGTTAATTCTAATTGTAAAAGTCTACAGCCACCCTCTTTTCTTGGCAGATAAAGTCGTTCTATATCTGCCTTAAGGTGGTGCATTCTATGCATTGTCAACAATTTTCATATTTTACTGTCACGATTACATATTTCTGTGATCGACATGTTTATAAAAATTGAGACTGTAAGGCACGACGAGTATGGCTAAAGTATTGATCGCTTCGATCCTGTTTCTTGCATTCAGCTCTGTCTTGAATATTGCCTTTTCCCTGCGATAACATTCTCTTCTGACCCTTTCCCTCATCACTGAATGTTTGATTCCGTCCCCTTCAAATACCCCTAGGGATTTGTATCTCTCAGCTGGTTCTAAATCCTCTATGACATTCTGATGGTCAAGATTAACGTTGGATTTTTCTGTCATTTTACCATTGGTAAAAGTAGCTTTTACATATTTATCGAGGCCAAACTGCATCCTGATGTCACCACTGAATTGTTTAACAATCGCTAGTAAGCCCTGTAGTTGTTGGTCATTTATTGAGAAGAGGTTAATCATCCATGTAAATGAGATGTTTTATATTCTTATCAAACCTTTTATAGTCGTATCATACATCATCGAGCAATTTCGAGAGTGGCATTAAGGCTGGACAAAAGAGGAGTGATGATAGAGAGTCACCCTGGAATATGTCACATGAAATTCTTACATCTCCAGCGTTAAGAGATTCATTGTCACTGTTCAAAGTCAGTATGGTTCAACATGATCTCATACTTACAGACAGGAAGTTTCGCAGAGTAGGAGCTATTTTATACATTTCCAGACATTTCTTACTCCAGCTAAGTGGTAGACTATCAAAAGCTTTTTTTATAGTCTATCCAGGCTATCGACAAGATTTTCTGTAGTTTGTGAAAACTTCCGAGATCATCTTATTGATGAGTAGCTGATCTTTACAACAATAGGACCCCCGTTTACCTCTTTTTGCTCATTAGGGAATATGCCACTTTCTAATTAAAAAACTATAGGTATATTCAGTCAAGACAGATGTTAGTATTTAATACATTGTTGTGAAGCAGGTTATGGGTCTTTTTTTTTTTGTGTGTTTTTAAACTCATCAATTATTCACTCTGTGTTAGTTCGAAAACTAAAAAAAATGTTTTTTTTTGCTTCGTTTGTGACACGTGTTTTCATACGCGTGTATGCGTATCCTGTAAATTTCACGTAGTTGTGTAAACATTGGGATGTAAGTGAAGTCCTATGGGTATTAAAAGGTATACATGAATGTGTAGACGTTCGATTGTATGAGTAATTAAGGAACTTATGTACTTACTGTTTTGTTTCATTTATATTTCATAATTTGTAAACTTTCTGATTTTCATTACGCGAGTGTATCTAGCACATGTTTCACTGAAACATCACGCGATTATTTTCGCTAAATGGCCGCTTCCTTCAAGTCTTACACAGTTTCCTTTATCCCATTCCACCGATGCTATTAGATTAGATTTGTTTTTGAATAGAGAGCCTGGTGTAGCACATCCCTGTTGTTATTCTGCACGGAGCTGAACCTTCTTCTTCTTCTTCTTCTTCTTCTTCTTCTTATTATTATTATTATTATTATTATTATTATTATTATCATTATTATTATTATTATTATTGTTGTTGTTGTTGTTGTTGTTATTGTTATTATTATTATTATTATTATTGAGTTAGAGAGCAGGCCATGCTATCAAAGTGACACTAGGGTAAAATAGAGGAAACTCAGAATACCTATCATCATTACCCACCTGTTAAGGGTGCAGAAGGCACATGCATCACAACCATATGTGCGCGCTATGTTGATCTCATATCAAGATAAATAACGCCTGACTTTGCAGGTGGGACCCAGTTAGAATTATCTCCAGGTTGAGTAGCCCATCTCGCTCAAAAGGTCCCTGAATAAGGATTATTTAAGGATGTTGATCGAAACACCCATGTTTCCAAAGGTGAATTTTCCAAACCTCAGAGAATTCCACTCAATACATGGATATGATGTACC
>NC_142932.1:70012370-70029870 GCF_046866305.1 Octopus bimaculoides | reverse complement strand
GTTTGTATATATGTATTTAGTCATGTGCATGGTGATGTGTGCATATATGCATCATATATATATGTATATATATGCATATATATATGTACACATATATATATATACATATATATATATATATTCATATAGGTGTGTGTGTGTGTGTGTGTGTGTGTGTGTGTGTGTGTGTGTGTGTGTGTGTGTGAGTTTGTGAACGTGTATATATGTGAGTGTGCTTGTGTATCCTTGTATGTTTTTTTGTGTGTAATTAAGTGTACGTACGGTTTATCCGTATGGATAATATCGGTTTCTGTTATTTTTGTCAAATTATCCGAAACCGATAGGTAGAATTTCTCTTTAGAATTAGAAGTTTTGACCGGAAATGTTTACAAGATATTTGTCTAATCTGAAGGTATGTATTAGACAGGTTACAGCGTCAAGTTAAATTACTGTACTAAACCTACTGCGTAACAACCATGCCACTGGCGTTACCGTTGTTATTGTTCTTGGTGTTGTGTGTTAAGGATGATTGTGATGCTTACACCAAGTATAAATCCGACCAAACAAAACTCCGTACAAACATGTTCAAAACATAGAAATTCCCTATGTTTTTGTCAGACTATGTTTATTTGAACCTGGAAATACACTATGTTTTAGTTGATATTTCGGAGAAAGTTGTGCCTCGGTTCATGTATATACGCCTGTATGTGGTTATATATCAAGTGCACTTCGGTGTTCCTTTGGGCTAAGCTTCTTGCATTCATTTTCAATAAGCCTTACAGCCTCACCTTTATCACTATACACCCTGCATTTGTCACTTTCTGGTGTATTATCAATCACACGTTTGGTGTCATTTCTCCTATGTACATTATCCTGCACGGAGCAGAGAAGCGATTCTGTCCTTGGCTTGAATTCACTCACTTTTTAATCAGTGCCACCTTCCATTGGTAGTTTACTTCTGTCACCTCTCACACAAACTGCCCGTGCGTCTTTTTCCATCCCATTTTCTTTCGTCTTCATCAGCATGTCTGAATGTATGTGATTCTGATTCATAGCAAATCATAACTGATATTGTTGTTGTGTAATCCCATTCATAAACTGAAATAGAACGCCTATAACAAAATTTATCAAGCCAAGTCCACCAGGTATTTGTTTCTAGCCATAATATACTTAAGTCACTATTTGAGGGATATATAACCGCTATGTGATATAGTAGAGCATCTCCCGTTATTTCATTAGATGATGATCAAATTAAATTAAACTTTTATTTGGTTTTGATAAAATTCATTGCATGTATTGACACGTTAAGTGAATTATCACACTGGCTCACACAGATAATTTTCTTAGACAAACCAGTCTAGTTATATGCATGGCACAATTTCTCAACAATTCGGTGCGAGTTTTAATTACAATATAGGCACACACTAATATATTGTCATTTATCTTCATTCACTGGATTCCGGCCTTGCGGAGGCAACATCTTAAAGAAATTTTAATCGAACAAATCCACTCCAATGCTTGATTTCCTTTTTCAAGTTGGACTTAATCTAGCGATCTCTTTTGCTTAACGGCTATGTTACTAGGATCTAAACACTCCAGCCTGGATTGCCAAACGTTAGTGGCGGTGGGGACACAGAAACAAAAGCCACACACATATATACATATATACAACTTTGGTGATAGAAACAGGGAAAATACAATTAAACATATGAGTATATGTATATTTTCATTCATATTTAGTAGACACAAGAGTGACTCAAGGGCCAAGAGTTTCGTGCCTTGGCACTAGTTTGTTAACTGCCAACGCACGAAACTCTAGGTTCTTGGGTTAACTTACTTCTGCAAAATTTTAATATATATACATACACACATACACACACACACATACCCACGCACGCACGCACACAAATACACACACATATCCACGCACGCACACAAGCACACACACACACACACACACACACACACACACATATATATATATATATATATATATATATATATATATATATATATATATATATATGCGACAGGCTTCTCTCAGTGTCTCTGTACCAAATACATTCACAATGTCTGAGGTTATAGTAGAAGACACTTGCTCAAGGTTACACGCAGTGAGACTGAACCCCGAAACAGACTGCTTCTATATGTGAATATATATATATATATATATTTATATATATATATAAATGATGTATATATATATATATATATATATATATATATAAATGATGTATATATATATATATATATATATATATATATATATATATATATATATATGATAGTGGGTCGGCTCCAACTCTAAAATTGATATAACCAGGTCAGTTGCTGTACAATCATTTATGGCATGCATAAAAGAGATTGTTGCCCGGTTGCAGCCCTTAAATATACTCGGCATGCATAAAAGAGATTGTTGCCCGGTTGCAGCCCTTAAATATACTCGAACATAAACACAATTATATATATATATATAATTGTGTTTACGTACGAGTATATTTAAGGGCTGCAACCGGGCAACAATCTCTTTTATGCATGCCATAAATGATTGTACAGCAACTGACCTGGTTATATCAATTTTAGAGTTGGAGCCGACCCACTATCATACAAGACAACCACACCCAATGAATCCCGAGTGGTCATCACTGTCATCAGCACAGTTGTTTCTTCGATACATTAGAGAACTAAATATTAAAGGACTATTACTACTCACTAACAAAAGCAAAATTCCCTTCCTTTGAGATCTTGTGGCATGCTATCAAACCAGATCTTGTAGCATGACTCTCACCCGCCAGATCGCACCTGTCATCTGACATTGCAGATGCAGAAATACACTTACCAAAGTATGTTATAATACTAACAACACAAAGGACAGGAGTCATGCTGGAGTTGCAATGAAAATTTGAGCAGACCTCACGTTCCAGGCCCTTTCGTCATATTCAAACTCTGTTTGTAACACACTAATTGCACATATATGACAACTCGATACACTAATATGTATTACGCCTATCAGATGCTCCAAATCATACGGGTATTTGAAGACTCCTTTGCCGAAATATCAGATGCCCTAACCAATTAAGAACAACACATCAATATACTTCCGATAGGTGACTTTAACCTGCCCACATTTCCTAACATATTATATATGGAGCAAGTAGTACACGAACTAAACAGGGCAAACAATATACTTGATTCACAAACAGCATGGATCTAATATATCATGTACAAGTGAGAACGATGCAAGTCTTAGATTACGATATAAGAGGGCTGACCAATATGGAAAAAAGAAACCTGCAGACATGCAGCCTAAGAGAAACACCTAAGGTCTATCCAGTGTTAAATGCTAAAACACAGACTGGAAATCGATTGAGAAACAGATAATCAAACAGGATTGGCCACAGCGTATCTCCATACCTAAGATGGACATGAAATTCAAAGAATTCATGTCCGTAATACAAGCCATATACTACAAGTTTGTCCCAGTGACAAAGGCCACTGCACATACAAACAACATTTCCAGCGATAGGAAAGTTCGTACGAGCCGGCGTACAGACAGACAGCCTAATCAGACAACTCAATATCAAGAAGAAAACCATGTTTGAAAACAACATGGCTGGAGACTGAGAAAAGTCTGCATGAAAAAAAAAAGAGTGAAAGAAAGCTTGGCTTATAAAAAATATAAAATCAAATTCTAATGTCTTCTTTAAATATGCCATAGAAACTGCCTCCGTCTGTTACGGGGTTGGACCACTCCTCTAAAAACATGCCCTCACGAGAAACCCAAGTAGGATGAGTGGAACGCTGAACGAACAATTCAAACGTGTTTTTTTATCTGAAACTTATGGTACATGCACTTCAGCCATTCTGTAGAGTTTTTTTTTCTTCTTTTACCCCTACAGATGTAAAGGGACAGGTAGTAATGAATGATTACATCGACATCAAAGATGTAATACTGGTCGTAGATGAAGTAGGTTCAATCTCAGGAGATGGTCCAGATGAATTCCAAGAAATCCTTCTCAGTTCTTGCAAACGAGCCCTTGCAAAACCAATGCAGCTTCTTTTTAGGTGTTTCCTTGCAAGTAGAAAGCTAATAGGCAAATTGAAGAACGGTATATGTCCTATCCAATTAATGAGGAAACAGAGCAGATGCTAAAATTTATAGGACTGTCTCTCTGACCGCACACATCAGTAAAGTCATGAAACGAATAGTCCGAATAAAAGTACTTGCATTTCGTGAAGAGAATGACTTGCTCACTGAAACCTAGCCTGCTTTTTGCATAGGTAAAAGCTGTCTGGCAAAACTCTAACACCACTATAACTGGGTGTTAAAGAAACTGCTCAACAAATCAAATGTGGGTATGGTATGACTATACTTTGAAAAAGCCTTTGACGATGAAGACCGTATTATATGTCACAAGCTACATGATCTCGACAAAGACGAAAACTTAGAGAATGGTTACACGACTTTCTAAAATATAGAAATCAGGTAGTAGTAACCAACAGGTCTACCTCTCAAATGAAGAAAATAATGAGTGGTGGTCAAGAGGACACAGCTTGGGTTTCAAGGGTCCACATCTCTTCAATATCCTCCCAAAAGCCAGAGAGAACCACATAGGTTAAAAACAAAATGGGATCTCTTCTCCGAAGGGTTCCAAATGAAGCTACGTTGCATCAAGAGAGCCAGATGACAGCAGCAGTATTAAACACCCTCACTCACTAAAAGTTTTCAAGTAGTGAAGGTTTAGGGAAACTAATGGCAGCGCACCAGTTGGCCGAAACCGATAAAAGAAGAAAGAAGAGAAGATAAACTCTATGTAAGTTTACATATATATATATATATATATATATATATATATATATATATATATATATATATATATATATATATATATATATATATACATATATATACACACAAATATATACATAAATATATACATATACACACACACACACACACACACACAAACACACACACACATATATATATATATATATATATATATATATACATACATATATCCATACATATATATATATATATATATATATATATATATATATATATATATATATATATGTGTGTGTGTGTTTGTGTGTGTGTGTGTGTGTGTGTGTGTATATGTATATATTTATGTATATATTTGTGTGTATATATATGTATATATATATATATATATATATATATATATATATATATATATATATATATGTAAACTTACATAGAGTTTATCTTCTCTTCTTTCTTCTTTTATCGGTTTCGGCCAACTGGTGCGCTGCCATTAGTTTCCCTAAACCTTCACTACTTGAAAACTTTTAGTGAGTGAGGGTGTTTAATACTGCTGCTGTCATCTGGCTCTCTTGATGCAACGTAGCTTCATTTGGAACCCTTCGGAGAAGAGATCCCATTTTGTTTTTAACCTATGTGGTTCTCTCTGGCTTTTGGGAGGATATTGAAGAGATGTGGACCCTTGAAACCCAAGCTGTGTCCTCTTGACCACCACTCATTATTTTCTTCATTTGAGAGGTAGACCTGTTGGTTACTACTACCTGATTTCTATATTTTAGAAAGTCGTGTAACCATTCTCTAAGTTTTCGTCTTTGTCGAGATCATGTAGCTTGTGACATATAATACGGTCTTCATCGTCAAAGGCTTTTTCAAGGGGGATGTACTTGCATAGTAAGTGACTTGTTCTGAGATCGTTTGCTGAAACAAAATTGCAGTGTGGAAGGTGTTTATAAGCCATTTGAAAACACAAAAAAAAACGTTAGATTCACTTCAACATTTAAATTTAACTTGTGTCAAAATATTTTCGTCAATTTGAAACAGCAACAACTAACCGAAGACAGATGAGGGAACAAAAAGTAAGTCTATTAGTTTGACGCTCGGGAAGAAGGAAAAGTCTTTGGCGTTTCGAGCCTAAGCTCTTCGATAGAAAAGGACGTGAGGTAGGAAAGGTGGAGACAGAACGAAAAAAAATGAGAGAGAAAACATGTGTATGGATCATATATATATATATATATATATATATATATATAATACAAATGAAATATAAGCATATGCATGTATAAATACCTATACGTACATACCTACATCTACATGTATATATATAGATGCATATCCGGGTACAGGACGTTAGAAAAATGAACGGGGACAAAAAAACCGACTTTGTTTACAGACAACAGAACGAACACATAGGAAAACAAACAAGCCACTTATGGAATTATTCCTTCATTAGCTGCCTCTAGTCTAAAACTAGGCGTTTCGAAGATAAGGCAGGGCGCAGTCTTAGAATCGTTTCTTCCTGAGTAGTGGATTAACTCAATCAACAGAGGATTCCAAGGAAGCAAACACAGACCATGTATGTATATGTGTCTCTGTGTGTGTGTGTGTGTGTGTGTGTATGTATATATATACATGTATGTATATATATATATATATATATATATATATATATATATATATATATATATATATATATATATATATATATATATATATATATAAAACACACAAACACACGAGAGGTTGCTAAAAAGTTCCTCGCCTTAGGGGTAACGCAAAAGGCCTAATTGGAAGCCCAAACCTCCAACATTTTTGACAGGGCTTAAAAAAATTGAAGCACTGCTTCAATGAGTGTGTGAATCTGAGAGGGATCTATGTTGAATGAAATCATAACTAACGTATCCTTGTGTATTTTATTTGCTCATGCCCAGCAAAGTTTCAGCACCCCATTGCGTGTGTATATATATATATATATATATATATATATATATATATATATGTATATATATATATATATATACTCTTTTACTCTTTCACTTGCTTCAGTCATTTGATTGCGGTCATGCTGGAGCACCACTTTTAGTCGAATAAACCGACCCAAGGACTTATTCTTTGTAAACTTTGTACTTATTCTATCGTTCCCTTTTTGACGAATCGCTAAGTGACGGGGACATAAACACACCAATATCGGTTGTGAAGCGATGGTGAGGAGGGACAAACACAGACACAAACAACAAGCACACACACACACACACACATGTATATATATATATGTATATATATATATATATATATATATAATACGACGGGCTTGTTTCAGTTTCCGTCTAGCAAATCCACTCACAAGACTTTGGTCGGCCAGAGGCTATAGTAAAAAGCAATCGCCCAAGGTGCCATGCAGTGGGACTGAACCCGGAACCATGTGGTTGGGAAGGAAGCTTCTTACCACACAGCTACACACACACACATACAGCTACACACACACACACACACAGCTACACACACAGACACACACACACACACACACACACACAATGTATATATATATATATATACATTATATATATATAATGTGTATATATATATATATATATACATATATATACATTATTTATTTATCTCAAGGACACTATGCATGTATTAAAGCACTACTAATAGTTTGATATGTTGAGATTACTTAAAGAGATTCTTCAGGTGCAAACCACATATCATAACGAACTAAAGAAATTGAATTATAGAACAAACGCAAAAAAAACTGAGAACGCAGCTTATAGAAAACGCAGACAGTTAACAACGGTAAACGAAAAACTGAAGCTAAATTGTCAAAAATTAAAAGTAAAAGGTAAAGAGTTAAAAGATTTAACCTCATTAGTCCAGAAACGGTAAGGCCGGAAAAATATCAAGTCAGTCACGAATAGGCGAAATTTTCCAATTCTTCAGAAAATTATTTATACATATGCACGCAACCACTGAAATTTTTTGACCTGGAGCTCAATAGAGAGTTTTGGACCTTAGCAGGATCTGTGCTCTTTCAGTCAAACAAATTCTACATAGTACCTTTTAAAGCACATACGTATTTTGTTTCTATGTTGGAAGAAGGCTATGCCATTGGTATAGCGATTTTTAAATTCTTCTTCACATAATCTAATATAGGTCTCCTTATCAGTTGTATGATTATTTATCTGTCATATATGATAGATTTAGTCGTACATTGTTGGTCAAATGGACAGGATCCTGGGTCACGACAGTTGCAGCTTATTTCAAGCTCTTGGTAATGACCATGTGTAATGATACTCTTCATATTCGGTCAGCAGCTATTTGATAATTTCACAGAACGCATATTGGACTATGTGAAGGAGAATTTAAAAATCGCTATGCCAGTAACATAGCCTTCTTCCGACATAGGGACAAAAGTAAAGCTACTAAGTTGAATAGCTACGTATGGACATTTAAAGATAATGAAACACCGCTTGTGATTAAATGAAAAGTAATTGAGAAATACATAATAATAATAATAATAATAATAATAATAATAATAATAATAATAATAATAATAATAATAATAATGATAATAATAATAACAATAATACCAAAAACATATAATGAAAAGAAACATAACAAGTAACTGTAGAATATGTGGAGATGGACAAGAAACAATAAATCATATTATCTCTGGCTGCCCAGTCCTGGCTAAGAAGGAATATATTCACAGACACGACAGAGCTGGGACCTATATACACTGGAAGATATGCCAACACTATGGAATGAAAACAGAAAAAAGATGCTATAAACACACACCAGAAAACGTCACAGAAAACGAGAAAGCAACCATACTCTGGGGTATGCCAATACACACAGATAGAGAAATTAAGGCCAATATACCAGATATAGTTGTCAAAGATCATGAAGAAAAAAATGCTTTCTAATTGATGTATCAATACCAGCAGATGACAACGTTTCCTTAAAAGAAATGGAAAAACTTTCAAAATACAAAGACCTGGAAATAGAGGTAACTCGAATGTGGAACCTAAAAACAGAAACAATTCCTATCATAGTAGGTGCCTTAGGTATAATAAAAAGATATTCAGAAAAGTACATAACAAAAACACCAGGACTTACGAATACATATAACATACAGAAAATTGCACTACTAGACACTGCACACATCCTACGCAAAACACTTTAAATACAGTAACCATAAGAGCATCACAGCAAACCACAGCACATATCCAAGGCACACAGAGCTGCGCTCGGTAGTGAAGTGAAAGCACGTTATAAAAATAAAACTACTGAACAATAATAATAATAATGTCGAAAAATACCTTTGTTCGAAATTTCCCCAAGACACCTGAAACGTTATGTTAACAGCAAACAAGATGAGGACAAACATCCGTTAAATGTAAATAATGTAAATAATGTAAGCTTTGAAACTTTCGCCTTTACACTGCCAAAGCAAAGTACTGAATTCAAGGAAACCGAATATAAATAAAATTACTGGCACTCCCTAGACATAAATACATACGTTTTGTGAACCACTAAAAAACAATCTGAAGAGAACACAGGCTTACATTAATTAAATTAATTAAATTCTACACATTAACATATCACTAAATTTAATAAAATAAAAATTTCTCTAAAACTCCTCTCTACCACATCTTACCCTACAAACTAATTACCACTAAACTCAAAGCAACATACCCAAGAGAGATATTTAACTCAACAGAGACTATATAAAACATGGTTGAATTCAATGTATCGCAGTCGAACGGTGGCTAGCTGGGAGCAACTACGAATTCGCTGTCAATAATATTGTTGTTTAAGAATAATATTAATGGCATAGATAATAGGCTTCAAACAATTACTTGTTTGTGAATTGGAGAGGTACACAGTTTCTGATATGCATCTTAGGTGCGTTAATTTTTCCAGTCGATTGATCGATTGAAAATATTGAACGACTCTTAAAAACGTTACCGTGTCCAGTGTCAATTCATAGCATATTTAGAGGTCGTTTACTCATCTTAATTGATCAGTCAAACGATTGATTAAACTTAGTCATGGACGAACGTGAATTGCATATCAGAAACAGCTGTAAGTCTACAATGCATAAATAAATAAATTCATAAGTCCCATTATTTATGCCTATTAACTTTCTAATAAAACCATAGATTTACAAAGTCGACTGGTGATAGGCTTCGAATTTGGTCCTCGCCTTAGAATTACCTGCAGTACTATACTAATCAAAAAACCTTTTGTTAACCGGGTTCACCCTCAGTCACATTTAGTGACAATTGAATTTTTCCTTTTTGGGAAACACCTGTGGGAAACTTCTTTATGGAGAAGTGTTTTATGGATTTTTAATTAAAAGCACGACAATTTTGGAATTTATATTTTTCCGATTTTCTTGTAACTTTTTTAGTTGCTTTAGAATTTTTACAGTCCCTAAATGCATATCCTACTTTTCAAAACCTTCACGGGTTCATTTTACAGAACTTAATTGAATATATTACGTTTTTTATTTGTTTCTTATACACTATGTAGAGTTTCCCGCCAAAGGGTTCTGGACAGTTAGTATCAGGCATCAGCATAGTCATATCGTAATACAATGTCAAAATTAACACGCAAACGCAGGCAAAAATTAACACGTGGTTATTGGCATCAAAGGAATTCAAAATTCAAAATTGACCGTATCAAACAGATCAACACGTAACTGCTGGTGCATGATGTTTATGGCCAAAATACCTTTAAGCGGGAAAGTCTGCACGAAAGCTAATCACTATAAAGAAACAACACAAAAGCCAAATGCAATGTATTCCAAGTTTTGATAATGGAATTGTGAATATAGGTTTCAAACGCTCTTGTTCCAAACCCACTGTAAACATCTTGATAATACTAAAACTCTAGTGATGTTCGTGTGTAACTGAAATATCTCAGAAATAGTAAATTTTATCTTTATTTTTTTACATATTTAATTTCACACTTACCTTTGGCAGTGCAGTTCAAATTTTTGTGACATTTGGACCTCTATTTAAACGATTAAACACATTCTTAGTTATTTCTTAACGAAGAAACACATGGCTTCCGTGACGTCAATACACATACACACATGCAGAATACACTCACATATCATGAATGTCCTGGCGTGTCAATTAAAATAAACACACATCCGCTATCTGTGACATAGACACACAGCCTTTGTGCACACTAAAAAAAATTGATGTACACAATTTTTTAATCCTATAGAAATATTTTTAACTGAATGTAATTTCATTATCCAGAGTTCGTTAATTTCCGTAAAAAAAATTATATATTTAGTTTTGTTTTAAACTAAAAGAGAGGAAAAAGTGAAAGATGTACGTGTATATGAAATGGACGTGTGTGTGTATGAAAGAGAGAGAGAGAGGAAAAGAAAGAGTAAAAGTGAGAGAGTGAGTGGAGAGGTGTATTGTCATGTATAAGTTGTCATGTATACATCAATACATTTGCTATTCTGTAGTAGTATTATACCTACTTCTAGATTTATGTTGCAGTTTCTGTAGTGCGTGAATATGACTAGCGGACCTAATATAGAGATTAAAAGAAGAAAAAATAAAATATGAAATAGAATGGTCTATAATAAAAAACGCACACCCATATATATATTATCAGTGGTATGTGACCTGTGCCTTGAAAAATTATCGTCTTGAATAAAGAAAATCTGGTAAATAACCATAGTGAGAAGATTCCAAGACATTGTCACCGTTCCAAATATACATTTTCCCGACACCACACAGAATAATAATAATAATGATAACAATAATAATAATGATGATAATGATAATAATAATAATGATAATAATAATTCAGGAAACTCTCTCCCTCTCCCCTTCCTCATCCCTTCCTATACTAACACAGATAATATAGCAACCGCATAGATATCATATGTGTGCATGCGGGTGCATGTGTACGTATGTATAATTGTGTATACATACATGTATATGTTTGGGTGTATATGCAAACGTGCGCAGGCACATATATATGTGTGTATGTGTTTGTGCACCCACACCTGTGTGCGTCTGTGCATGTGCTTACGTCGGTTTGTATGTATATGCATGTGACTGTATATGAACAACCATGTGTATATATAAGTACGTATGGGTAAGTACATGTGCGCTATCTAAGTGTGTACGCGTGTGCATATATATGTATATGCATATGTGTGCGTATGTATTTATATGTGTGCACATATCTATGTGAATGTATTTCTAGGTACATATGGATTCATATGTATGTTCATGTGTGCGTTATTGTGTGTGTATTTTGTGTATGTGTGTATGTGCATGTATCTATATTTTATGTGTATATATATGTGTATATGTGTGTATGGGTGTATGTTTATGTATATGCATGTATATATGTATCTGTACAAGTGTTTTGTATGTATGGATGTATGTATCTTTGTATACATACATCCATACATGCAGGCACGCATGTATGTATGTATGTATGTATACGCATGCGTGTGTATATGTATATATTTTTGTAATTGTAAGTACGTCTGCGCGGTTACATATCTATATATGTGTGTGTGTTGGGGAGCGTGAATCTGTGTGTGTGTGAATGTGTCAGAACATGTGTATGTATATGGATGTATATGTGTACGAGCATGTATGTGTACGTATGGGTATGTTCTTAAATTTCAGCCATGAAAAACCAGTCAACAGTACAATGAAATCAAATGGCTGTTCCTTAAACTGACAATCACTTTATCAGTAGCAAAATCACCATCTCACTACATCCACTCATTCAAAGCAGTTTGCCAACGAATCATGAGCCACGACGCATCTCTTGATACACTCAGTGGCTACTACTAACTTGAGGCCACGAGAGACAGATAGGGTGCTCCTCAATTTACAGAGACAATATTTATATATCGCTTGAGGAAACACAACTAGATCACATAATGCAGGCAAACGGTTGCATAATCAAGTACCTGCAAGCCGGGAGAACTACGTTGCGTAGAATTTATTGTAGTGATTGCAAATAAATGTTCAACTGTTCGTCTTCTTGTTGACTCCAACTTTTACAATTACACACATACATACACACATACATACGTATATATATTTTAAATTCAAATTACGACAAACGTAAATAAACAAACGAAGTTTGCTTTTAGAAGCGTTGAGATGCCTTAGAAAGTTAAAGAAGTGATTTTAAATTCTCAATCGCAGAATAATGCTAATAATATAGCCTGAACAGGATAAACTACCCCTATTTTGCAGAGAAAAGTATCACAGCTAACCACCTACACTTTTCTCTACAAAATAGGGGTAGTTTATCCTGTTCAGGCTATATTATTAGCAGTATACTCTTTTTTTTCTTTTACTTGTTTCAGTCATTCGACTGCGGCCATGCTGGAGCACCGCCTTTAGTCGAGAAAATCGACCCCGGGACTTATTCTTTGTAAGCCTAGTACTTATTCTATCGGTCTCTTTTTGCCGAACCGCTAAGTGACGGGGACATAAATACACCAGCATCGGTTGTCAAGCAATGCTAGGAGGACAAACACAGACACACAAACACACACACATATATATATACATATATACGACGGGCTTCTTTCAGTTTCCGTCTACCAAATCCACTCACAAGGCTTTGGTCGGCCCGAGGCTATAGTAGAAGACACTTGCCCAAGGTGCCACGCAGTGGGACTG
Organism: Octopus bimaculoides; assembly: GCF_046866305.1. Taxonomy (NCBI): domain Eukaryota; kingdom Metazoa; phylum Mollusca; class Cephalopoda; order Octopoda; family Octopodidae; genus Octopus; species Octopus bimaculoides. The sequence goes on along the minus strand of NC_142932.1, from coordinate 70,016,412 downwards.
AACCCGGAACCATGTGGTTGGTAAGCAAGCTACTTACCACACAGCCACTCCTGCGCCTATATATATCCTACAAACAAACAGCGTTAGCAGCAATACATATAATGATAGATACTGATACTTTTGAAGAGCTTTATTACTACCAGATGGGAACATATTCATGAATTTATTATGTTATTTACACATACATATGGTTTCAGCATTGATGTGTTCTTTGCTAACATTTCTACTTAGTAACAAATAAAACTAGGATGAAGTATAAAGAAACATATGTGTTCCTCCACATTTCTATTAATTTCTATACATGACTCTAATATGTATTTGTGCAAGTTCATCATGCTGAGATTTGTTTTCATAAGCATTTTGATAGAATAACGTTTTTTATTATATTTTTCGATAGGCAAATATACATTCCTGAAGAATGATATATTTACATCAATTAATCTATCATTTCGCGGAGAATTGCTTTCAATACTTTCAATATACCAACCCCCATGTGAACATACATGCATACATACATACATACATACATACATACATACATATATGCGTGTGTGTCTGTATATATATATATTAATATATATGTATATACTCACAGTCATACTGACACTTATATATGTGTATGCGTGACTGTATTCGCTTTTGTGGGGGGGGGGAGAATTTTTTAATTTGCTTCAAACATTTCAGTACGTAGAAGTTACTTAAATCTTTCGAAAAGTTATTTCAATCTTTGCAAAAATCTTTGAGCACTGCAGATATGGAATTATAAGGTAATGTCAAGAACGAAAACAAAGCGAATGTGTATTGTATAAATTCATATGTTGTTTCATTGTCATATAATATTTCAAGAAAAAAATCTTTCTTCATAAATACAAGTGAATTCTCAATGAGTCTGGAGAAGTGTACTTTTATTAGCAGATTATTCTACATTATTCTGATTTTTTTATGGCGGCGAAATCTCTTTAACTATTTTGTCTACGAACTATATTAGTAGTTAGGAGTGGTTTCTGAAGTCAGTACCAACATTGCAGCAGTAGCATATAACGTTCTGTGGAAACACTAGTAATAAATTACGTGATATGACAAGTTAGAGCGATACGTAAGGGAATCCTGTCAGAGGTCGTGGAACATTAGCTTAACTCTAGTGTGAATTTAGTCAGTAGAAAAGGTATTTCTTAATTCAAATTAATTTGGATATACAATGCTGTGAGGTGCGGTAAGTATATTAATTTCAAATTTTGGCACAATACCAGCATATTCAAGGGAGTGTTTAAGTCAATTACATCAACTTTAGTGTTCATCCCCACGAGGCTGAAAGGCAAAGTCCACCTCGGCGGAATTTGAATGCATTACCTACAGACGGACGAAAAACTGCTAAGTATGTTGTTCAGGGTGCCAACGATTCTACCAGCACAACACTTCAAAGGAGATAAATTTATGGTGATGTGGTTTATGTGTGAGAATACAGTTGAAGTTAGAGGAACTTGAGTAGGTGAAAAGTATGTAAAACATTCCAGTCATAGGCTGAAATAGATATAACTACTATTAGGTGCGGCATTTGTCGGCGTGTTTCTTAAACGAGAAAATTAATGTCATTTGGCATTCGTTAACCCGGGTGTAGACTTTTCCAGATTGTGTTGCTGATATAGGGATTTCTTCGCCCATCACATTGAATCCGGTGCACGCCGGCATACGTCTGTGTATTAGCAAACACTTTTTCTCGGTTTGGGAAACATGTTCGTTCAGGATTCCACGTAAGAAGAATCCAGAGTCGATCAGATGCTCGACCTCTCTAGAATTATTACCAAAACTGCATTGGAAGATGTTGAGTGGCAGTTAGAACAGAATGGAGAGTCCTTCTATAATGGAGCAAAATCGAGACGATTTGAGATAAGACCGCTTTAATAGCAATCTTAACTGGCTTTTGCTAAAATTAGGTGACTCAAAGCAAGCCTTCCTTGATCCATCAGGAAGCATCAAGGAAGATTATTCTCTTTGAATCAGACGTCACCAAACACTTAAATTCTGTTTCAGCGTTATTTTCTCTCTCCTTCCTTCCTTCCTTCCCTCCTTCCTTCCTTCCTTCTGTCCTTCCTATTCCTTGACCGTATGTTGATGTCGCTGCAACCAAATTATAGCAATTCTCTCGGTCTTCTGCTCACTGTAAGTCGGTGAAATTACTCCAGGCGACAACTGACACGGTATGGGTTCTGGTCTGATTGTCATCACCATGAATGTATCATGAGCAAGTTAGCTTTGTAATGCGCATTCCTCTCTAATCTGCTAACCACAAGCGTATGCCTTAAACAGACCTTGGCGCCGAACACCAGGCCGTTGACCTATGCATGTCACTTCGCCTTAATCGGCTTCTCCTTGTGAAGACTTACCGGAGATTTGGCCTATGTATGCACCCCCTCACTTCGAGCATTCAAGTATGAGATTAGAAGTTGAATGAGGAACAGTGATACCTAACCATTTGACTATTCCTGACAATATGCGGCAGCCTGAAACCAAAGGTACAGTCCCTATTCAGACCTACCAACACTCCATTTTATCTGTAACCAAGAGAAATTTGTTGTCTTTAGCATACACTTCCAGTTGTTAAACGTCTTTGCAGGTAGCCTTAAAATCTTTCGATTGCAAATTGCAATGACATTTCTTACTTCAGCTAATAATCCGCCACTGTTCAACATTCTTGCCAGCCATACATAATGTAGCATTAATTATTATCAATGGTTCATTGTCGAGGGTGGGCTGAAAATTTCATGGGCTGACTACGAAGGAATGATTCGTTAAAACTGTGAATTCTTGTAGGCATTAATTTTAACAATTTTTATTAAAATCATTCTTTCCTTCCTGGTAAACTGATATCTGACTGTTAAAAGAAGATTTCAAAATTAACTTGTTGCCACGTCACTTGAAAATCGACAAAATTTGGCAATGTTCCAGTTCACTATTCATTTCTCTACAAATGTGCCATAATCACTAAACCATACTGTACCAAGCTGAAAAGCAATCATACAACCAACACCTTGTGTTTATCCTTGCCTTATACGAGAGTTGTTTGAAAGGTCCAGAGTCTGACCAAAATACCTTCATAGTCAGTGGCCTGTCATGCATCTGCAAATGTTGAACACAGTCAGTGGTGACACAGTCAGTGGTGACACAGTCGGTGGTGACACAGTCGGTGGTGACACTTGCACGACGTCCATTAGAGGATTACGCTCCTGTTCATCAACAGTGCAAAAGTGGGCTGCTGAATTTAGGAAACTCTTGAAGATGACCCAACATCTGGACGTCGTGCAAGTGTCACCACCGACTGTGTCACCACTGACTGTGTCACCACTGACTGTGTTCAACATTTGCAGATGCATGACAGGCCACTGACTATGAAGGTATTTTGGTCAGACTCTGGACCTTTCAAACAACTCTCGTATAAGGCAAAGATAAACACAAGGTGTTGGTTGTATGATTGCTTTTCAGCTTGGTACAGTATGGTTTAGTGATTATGCCAAATTTGTAGAGAAATGAATAGTGAACTGGAACAATAAAATTACCTCTTCATCAAAATATTTCTTTAAGCTGAAATTTGTCACAAATTTTCCTTCCAATTTTTAATGCAATTGCTGTTATCTACAATTGACAAGTATATTCTGATGTGTTACTAGACTTTTGTATGTATTTTTATTTGATTTCGAAATTTTATAGTTTATACTTTCACTGTGCAGAGACAGTAGAAAGTGCATCAACGCCAAAATTAGACACTAGATAAAATCTGAAGCATGTAGGGAACAATGTAAGAAAATAAAAGGAAGGTTTACTTCTATAGACTACCAACTAGAATATTTAGTTGAGGTTGTGACAGGTTTCTCTTTGTTTGTATTAGCATTCAAGAGATTGTCGGTATATTTCATCACAATGATATGAGAATAATTAAACTGGACATGAAAAGATAGGAACGTTTGTCGAATAACAAAGGAGAGAAAGCGTGACGGTGGATATTAGAATAACTGTTTCTAAGTACAAAGAGATAATAAATAGGTGA
>NC_142932.1:69999870-70002370 GCF_046866305.1 Octopus bimaculoides | reverse complement strand
GTTAATCTCTTGCTGTAACCTTCCCTCATCAAATGTCTCTCGATAGGAAACTAGTAAAGTTCTTACTGCAGTTTATGACTTTGCAACGACAAGTTTCATAATCAATGAAGGCGCACAAAGACATGCTCATGTGCTCATACATACATATATATAAAACATACATACATACATACATACATACATATATATATACATACATACATACATATATAGAAGTACTGGTGGAGTGTCCCAATGAAAATCTCAATGAAATATAAACCTACCTACCCAGATTACAACTTTAGGTTTATACCTGCAATTATTGTGGCACTGGAATATTATGTAACACACGCCTAAGTGTCAATCTTGAGAATTTAGGCTTCTCAACACCAGAAAGGAGACAGCTGATTCGAAGACTACAGATCTGAGCCATCGCTGTAACCAAAACAAACAATGCGCATTCGCGAAATTATAAACATAAAATGGGGAAAATTTATCTATCGCACACCTTATGTATGTGTGTTTGTGTGTTCGCGTGTGTGCGTGTGTGTATGCGCTAGTGCGTTCGTGTGTGTGTATGCGTGTGTGTGCGTGTGTGTGTGTTTGTGTGTGTGTGTGTGCGTGTGTGTGTGTGTGTGTGTGTGTGTGTGTGTGTGTGTGTGTGTGTGTGTGTGTGTGAATATACATATATGTATATATGTACACTAATACAACTATATTTATTCGTGTACCTACATGCTCTGATGCAGGTAGGTATACATTTTCCAGCTTTTGGTATACATTTTCCAGCTTTTTGCGATATGGACAGACACCGAAGTTTATAGACACCTAAGTCTATGGAACAATATTTATCTTAGAAATAACTGGAACATTTCCAACTGTCTATACTTTGGGGTTTATACTTCAGCATTCCTAATTTTCCTAGTATACGTGTTTTATGTTTATGAAATTGAAAATCTTTTTTTCGTATACGAATATCTATCATAGAATTTGTTTTCAGGTATCCTGCTTGTGTATTTGACGTCATGAAAGCTGAAATTATTATAACAGACAGATATTATATCAAAATTTTAAGTGGAAAGACGAATCAATATTACCACGTATTTTATGTTTTGTTTCGGCAAATCAATGAAAAACACCAGTGAAATGTTTTGATACTTTGATAATGCATGGCTCCATTTAACTTTTAGCAGTAGGTTCAGGCATTCTGACTTCATAATTTCCCTCTTGTTGCACTTGGTGGAATCGTTAAAATCCTATCTCAGGCTAAGACCATGGTCTTTTAAACTTTTTCAACTATTTAACTTTTATTCTAATCTTAACTAACTTAATGTCCTTTTCTCTCAACATAAGCAACAGAGGAGACAGTGAGATTTCAGGAATCTCTTCATACCGAATTACAGACAGTATTCCTTTGTCTAGATTATCAGTCGGTTGTCCAGAAACATTATTATGTTCAGGCTACTGGCCGATTATATCTTGACGAAATCACATCGAAAAGACTTCTTCAGGCGTCTGCAAGCATTCCCAAGAACGCCTTCTCGTTAATGCTAGGAAGGGACTGGAACAGAATCTTAAATGTACGTTGTTTCTGTGATTGGATCTCAGGTAAGAGTGAGAGTTATGAAATCTTCGCAAATCTGCTCAGACGATTCCAAATATTTGACTATTATGACTGGATTTCCCGTATGCTATATGAATGAGAAGGTGCTCCGATGTTTCATATCGTATCTAGATACAGTATTTGTTACATAGTGAGGTAGAGATAGCGTAAGATGTTCGTTATTTGACTTGTTGGCTATTCAGATCAAAATTGTATCTGTAAAATGAACTTAGATAGACTGAGAATGGGAAGAGAAGTTACTGAAGGCATAATTACCCGTGTGGCAAAACACAGTGACTAGAATAACTGTCTAGTTAAGCGTTAGTTTATGGAATTCCTCATCAACTAATAGTAGAGAGTTTCCACGATTGCTTGTCTATAAATACGCACGCACACAAAAAACACAAAACTAAAAACTATGTCTGGAATCGAATAAATATATACAAATATCGTTCAGAGTTAAACATGACAATTTTTTTTATGTCAGCTTGCTTGTTTTTGGTTGTCTTTTTTTTTTTCAGGAACAGGTTGATGTATTGGAGGAACAGTCAACGCCATTGGAGAACATAACGATTAAAGTTGCGGTTGAAAACAGTTATCTGACATGGATGACTGGATGCCATGTGAACATTGGAAAAGAGTTACCTGCATCGTGATGAGACGCGCGCTGATACAAAAATGCCCACGTCAAGAATGTTACTCAATGATCTGTGAACACTGTAAGACGTTGTGTGGACATCATGCAGATCAAGTTCGCCCAAATTTTGATGCTCATTGTTTGTAGCGCCATTGACGTTCACGTCATATTGACTCGCATCTTTGAACAAGGCCTTAGGGACAGTTCAGACGGATATGTGGAGCTGCTGCTGACAGAGAGACAGAGGTCAAACACTGGTTGAAAATAGTTACTGCTGGAAG
>NC_142932.1:69992370-69997370 GCF_046866305.1 Octopus bimaculoides | reverse complement strand
GATTTCACAATCTGAGGACAGTAACCGACAGTGACCGACAGTGGCCATGTACCGAGCGTGATAAAATCCAAACATCCAGTCAACATTATGGTGTTTAGAGTGATCACTAGTGATGGTAACGTTATGCCTCCATTCATCTTCCCACACGGCTTCACACTCAACACGGAGGTCTACATCAAGTGCCTGGAGGAGGTAGTGCTGCCCTGGATGAAGAGGGTGGCTGCTGGAAGACCCTATGTCTGACAACAGGACTCTGCACCATGTCACACAAGCAGGAGGATCAAGTCATGGCTATCATAAAATTTCTGCGACCACCTCACCTCTAACATCTGGTCAACTAACTTCCCAGTGTGCAACCCCATTGAGTATTATGCGTGGGGCACAATTGAGTGAGAGACCAACAAAACTCCTTGTAACAACAAAGATTTGAAGGCAACAATTATCGCAGCATTCACCGACTTAAACAAGGAGCCCGTCCGAAGAGTTGCAGGGGATTCCGAAGTCTTCTGGAAGCCATGGCTGAAACCAATGGCGATTTTGTTGAATAATTTAACCCTTTTGTATCTCAAGATATTTTAAAATTATTTTTGGTAAATATATCTGTTAAAATGCGATGTCAGTGTTATTCTATATTTCTTATTTTAAACGACAATTTATTCACCCCATACATACATACATACATACATACATACATACATACATACATGTATATATATATATATATATATATATATATATATATATATATATATATATATACATATATGTGAGTGTGTGTATACATGTGTGTGCGTGTGTGTGTTCATGAGCGTGCATGTATATATGTATGTATAACGTGGATGATATTTTCAACTCTACATTGATATATTTACACTATCGCTGACATTTATCAAAAGTCTCTCCTTTGACGCAGAATTTTCTAACATTAAATAGAACCCTCGGCATTTCTGACGACTCGAGCATGCTAATACGTACATACAAACATATACACATACATACATACATACATACATACATACAAACATACACATATATATGTATATATATATTACTCTTTCATTTTCCCCTCTCTTATTCTTTTACCTCCTCTTCTCCCACTATTCTATCCAATTACTCTTTCGTTTTTTCTCTTCGTTTTTTTCCGCTTCTCCCCCGCCTGTTTTTTCTAACTTATCCTATCTCCAATTTTTTTCTTCTCACCTTCACAGTTCTCTATCTGTCTCTCTCTCCCTCACGCTTTCTCTCTTGCTCACAAGGCCATTGGCCATCTCCCTTCTCCTAACTTGTGTTCTTTCTTTCTCTCCGTTGTAGCTGGAACAAGGAAGACGTGTTCTTGTCTGTCTCTAGGCCAAGCTTGATTTACGCATTCCCCACCACAACCTCGTTTATGCTTAGCAGCCCTTCTTGTTTGTTTGCCCTGTCCTGTTTGTGTTACCAATTTTGATCCTCCACAAAATCCCAAATTTTATTTAAATTGCTTTCCGGAGCAACTGTTTTATCGAAAGCGTATCTTGTTGTTAAATGCTCGAAATACGAGTGTAGAAAAAGAGCCAACAACTGATGAAGGGTCGTTTTTTTTGTGTTGTTTGGCTTGTTTTTCATTTGTGTCTTTCGTTGTTCGAAAAATAGTTCATATTCCCTGTACTCATACATCGTGGTTTTTTGTTGTACACGTTTCGTGACGTCCTGTGACCACATATGAATGCATATATATATATATATATATATATATATATATATATACCTATATATATAATCAAAATAAGCAACAGTATATTAATACGTGATGCCGTACGACCGTTTCAAGCGAATCAATTTAAATGGAGCCGCTTTAAACGGTCGTACTGCATCACTTCTTGATATTCTGTTCCTTATCTTGATTTCATTCACGTTACTTCGAGCTGTGCGGATAATACCGGACTGACTTGGTGCTTCAACTTAAGTACCTAATTCAATTGAATCTCAGTTATTTCTTATATTATATATATATATATATATATATATATATATATATATATATATATATATATATATATATATATATATATATATATATATATATATATATATATATATATATATATATATATATATATATATATATATATATATATATATATATATATATATATATATATACATATATACATATATATATGAGGAATGCTTTCTATCTATATATTTCTCTCTGTCTCAGTTTCTCTTTCTCTCACTCTCTCTCTATCTTTCTGTATCACTCTGTCTCTCTCTCTGTTTCAGTCACACTTTTATAAAAGTGTGGCAGCCAATGTTGTTCTCAGAACACACAACACAGTTCAACAATTCTGCTGCCCCGTCATATTCGTACAAGTCACAGGCAACTCTGACATTTAAAAATCTTCATGTATTTTTCTTTACCAAATGTACGTTTTATATTATTGATTTAAAAATAGCTTCAAAAGACGTTTATAAACTGCATCAGCGGAGAATTCGCTAAATGTGGAGATGTGCAGTATAAATAAAAACAGCAGAGGAACGATAGGGCAGACAGGGGGCGTGATGGGTTGTTTGCAGTATTCATACAATTACCAGGGACTGAGTGAGCATACAAATCTTACCTCACATATACAAAACCATATACATGCATATGTACAGTCATAGTTATGTACAGAAATGCAAGTGTGTGTGTGTCTGTGTGTGTTGGTAGTACAATCGTTTCCATTATGAACTACGGGGAACAAGCCAAAATTACAATAGAATAAGTTATCACCCCAACACACAACATGTTAATATGAGCAAAGATAATGTAATTGTAAACAGATAAACGCACTAAGACGACGTGTGTATTTGTATGTATGAGTGCGTGCTGAATTCTATTCTTGTTCCTGTGCACGTGTTTACTTTACATATATTTGCTAATGGCACTCATAGTGTATGTTTGTGTGTGTGTATGTATTGATTATGCAATTTTTTTTCCTATTGAGATATAGCTTGTTTGCAATTTTTTGGCAAAGTTGCATTGCTATAACAAAAAAATTCACTGACAATAGCAACGAGTAGCACACGCCGGATAAAACACTAAATAGAATTTTTTTCTTGCTTTACGTTCAGTGTTCAAATTCCACCTAGGTTCATCTTGACTTTCAACATTTAGGTGAGTCGGCTAAATAAATATCACTGAGCATTGTGCTTGATAAAAAGAAAAAAAAATCAAGCTTTGTGCCTATATTAGAATGAATTGCTTTTACCGCAGTTTATCTGTATATATTAGTAATTACTGCAATGAATTTGGATACCCTTTCGACAATTCTTTTTTAACCGAGTTTCTATTCAGAATATTGTCCACTGATCAAAGATTATTTCATTATATTCCCTTGTACATGGTACTGATTTCAAATTTTGGCACATGGCTACCTAGTACTCAATGCTCAACTGATTCTTATTTTATCGAAGCTGAAAGTATAAAAAGTAAAGACCTCGGCAGAATTTGAACTCAGAACGTAAAGATGGATGAAACGGTGTGATATTTCGTTTTATATAATATTGATATATCAACTCATTACTGACTTATATAATAGGAACCGATAAAAGAGAGCCATTACTTAATTACATGAAGACATTGGTTAATGTTGAAAGAGCGGCACTCTACGGTCGCTAATTTCGCTTTCAATTGATTATCTCTTATGTTTTTCAGATCAAATATATCAGCTTCGTATTCATATATAAATATATATATTGATTCATAAAATTATTGTACAGGATGTATTTATGTATATATATATATATATATATATATATATATATATATATATATATATATATATATATATATATATAGAGAGAGAGAGAGAGAGAGAGAGAGAGAGAGATAATATATACATAGACAGATAGATAGATAGATAGACAGACTGACAGACAGACAGACGCACGCATATATATATACACATATACTTGTCTATCTGCCACTCAGTCTCTTTACATACATAGAAACATACATACATACATACATACATACATACATACATACATACATACATACATACATACATACTATGTGCTGGTTTTTTATTGTCACTCATATGAGGTAGCGATTATCAGGTTGCGCAATTACCAGTGTTTTAATTGTGACACCAACACTAGATGTAATTAGGATATGGGAAGATTCCAACCGCTTCCTTTCATTATTATTATTATCATCACTGGTATCTTCATTTGATACACCCTCCACACACATCTATAAATAGATATATATGTAATATGCAAACATATTACAACATAGTTCAGATACAACAAGAACAAGACTTACTAATTTGACCTAATCAGTAGATTGCACTGTATCATTATCAATTCTTCTTATCTCATATTTCTTTACTTATGCAAGCATTTCATCTCCCTCTTCATAGATAATCCGAGATCAGCGTTTGCTAATTATAAACTATATTGGGCCTCCATCAGTCAAAGGTGACCACTAATCTACATATGTACGTTCAGAGCTGGTCACGATATTGTATACAACACTTACATTTCTTCACGCATACCAGAAATAGCCACTGCCCTGGGCCGATAAAATTTGACACCAGTGTCTTTGCCGATATTGCTATGTAGAACGCAAGTAACCAGTAACGATAACGTAAGGCATATTTGTATACTCACTAGTGCTTGCACCAACCCACAGTTGGCATTTTTATAACTCTCAAAAGTATGAAATGCAAAGATGACCAGAGTTGGATTTTAATGTGGATCGTAGAACGACTAGATAAATACTGTGATACATTCTATCCGACTCTCTTACGGCTCTACCAATCCGCTGTGCGAAGTTTCTAACTGAATTATTTTAGAACTAAAATACATTTAACAAATAGATAGGCGCAGGAGTGGCTGTGTGGTAAGTAGCTTGCTTACCAACCACATGGTTCTGGGTTCAGTCCCACTGCGTGGCACCTTGGTCATGTGTCTTCTACCATAGCTACGGGCCGACCAAAGCCTTGTGAGTGGATTTGGTAGACGGTAACTGAAAGAAG
>NC_142932.1:69942370-69987370 GCF_046866305.1 Octopus bimaculoides | reverse complement strand
TGATATCTTCCTTGCAACTTATGAGGAAATTATTGACTGGAATAGTCGCAGAGTCAATGTACGGACACCTGGGAAAAATGGAGTCCTACAACATGAGTAGAAGGGTGCAGCGTAACTGCAAATGTATTAATGTTCAACTCCTGGAAGACAAAACTGTACTTAGAGACTGTAAGAGGGAAAAAACTAACTTAGTCATGTCATGGACCGAATATCGTAAGGCGTACGATATGATCCCACATTTTTCGATTATGGATGCATGATCCTATAAGCTTCGAAAAAGTATGGCGATGTGCAGGACGGACTTAACAGCATATGGAAGACGTTTAGGGACAAAAGAAATCAGGAGAAGTATTTTCCAAGTGTTCTGCCAGTCCCCAGTGATCTTTGTACTGTGCATGATACCACTAACACTGATTCTGAGGAAAGGAAAAGATGGGTATGTATTTAAGAGCCGCCAATATAAAGTCAACCACTTGTTATTTATCGATGTCCACAAACTTTATGGTTAAGATGAATCGCAAGTTATTTCCCTCGTTGATATAATGTATACTTTCAGTGCTGATATCAGAAGGGAATTCGAACTGAAAAGTGTGGTGTGTTAGTCTTGAAGAGAGGCAAAATCAAATGTATGGACGGGCTAGCGATACTCTCGAGGAAGATTATGAAGCAGATAGAAGAGACAGGCTATTAGGACTTAGGGATTTTGGAAATAGATAAATTTATGGAGAAAGAAATGACAGAAAAATTCAAGGTGGAGTACTTGCGTAGACTGAGACTGATCCTTAACTCGAAATTAGACGGATGGAATGAGATTGAAGCTATCATGACCTGGGCGTTTTCACTCCTTTGATATGGAGCAGGGGTAATCGCATGGACAGGAGACGAACTAAGCAGCTTGGACAGAAATAGAGGGATGTTGCTGACTACATATGGTATACTACACCCAAAACGTGACACGGACAGATTGTATGTACCAAGAAAAAGAGGTGGGAGAGAACTGATTGGATGCGAACACAGCATTAGAGCAGAAGAAAACAACATAGCATCGCATGTAGAAAATGCAACAAAACTGCTATCATTGGAAGTAAAAAGGTCAGGCTTGTGTACGATGGAAGATTGCAAAGATAAAGCACTGTACAAGTACTTGAGAATGAACGAAACTGAAAATAGGTGGATGAAGTAAACAATATATGGACAATTTCATGGGAATGTTGAAGATAAGAGAAACATCCCTGGCTATGGATGTCTAAAAGTGATTTAAAACAGGAAATGGAACCTCCAGTCTTTGCTCCCCAAGAGCAAGCATTAAGAAACAATTATATCAAATACAGAATAGACAACTCATCAGAAAGTGATAAATGCAGAATCTGTGGACAATATGGTGAAACCGTATGGCATATTACCAGTCGATGTACGCCACTAGCTCAGAAAGAATATAAGAGTCGTCATGACAATGTAGCAAGGATTGTCCATTGGACACTTTGCAGCAAGTATGGACTTGACAGAGCCAAAGATTGGTACGACCACAAACCTGAAGGCATTGTCGAAAACAGAAATGCAAACATCCTATGGGATTTTATGATTCAATGCGACCATTAGATAGAGAAGAGGAAGCCAGACATGGTCTTAATTGATAAAGAAAACAAACTATGCTGGATCATAGATATAGCATGCCCAGCTGACAACAAAGGTATGTGATAAGGAAGAAAGAAAATTCGATAGATACAACAGGTTAGTATCAATAATTGTCGGAGCCCTGGGAACAGTGAGTAAACAATTTGAGAAGTACATGGAACAAATAGAAGCTTGCAATAAGGGTAGAGCACTTGCAGAAAACATCACTGCTTGGAACCGCTCGAATACTCCGAAGTTGCTCGAAACTAAGAGGTGTTACCTTAGTGCACTGGTAGTGAAAAGCTAACGCTGTAGTATATCTCCAGCGTTAGAAGCTGTGCCAAGGCAACAACAACAACAACAACAACAACAACAATAATAATAATAATAATAATAATAATAATAATAATAATAATAATAATAATAATAATAATAATTACTGTGGTCGATCTTTTCAACAAAAGCCTTCCAGTAATACCCCATCATCGTTGTGGTCCTGTAACTAAAACAAGAAAAATATAAAAGATGAAAGAAATTCAGCTCAGATTTGTAATTCTTTTTGTCTGTTTAACATTTTCTTTCCCAAGACTATTTACATATCTCTGCGTAGGTTGTTATGAGATTTTTTAAGCCATTTCAATGTCGTTACACACAAACGTTAATTTTGATTTAGCGTATTCATATAATAATGAAGCCAGAACTGATTATAACAGAGCAAATTGAAAAGAAAGATGTGGCAGTCGTAATTTAAAAAATTACGCTTCAGAGAAGCACTTCTGTGAAGCGCTCCAGAGAAATAATGAAGGCAAATAGATATACCATGTGATCGTATCTAAATTACAGTCAGCCATGAAACGTGAGTTTATTTTCATACTACGCCATGCACAAAAATAGATACATTTAACTAAATTATATCATCTGTATACTTTGGTTTAAATTGTAGATAGATCTATATGAAAATTCCAAAATGTTTAGATTTTTGATTCAATGAATTTCACATTAATTTGTATACGTCGGAAGAAAAGTTCGATATACGAAGCCTCAGCCACAAACAAATGAAATTTCCTAAACAATGTAGCAGTCACATCTCTTGCCAATTCCACTCTACTCACGTAAAGGAGGGGGAGGTAAACATTCTGTACCATGGATGTAAATGCAGTATGGTCGAAAGACTACAAGATGGTTACACCTAGAATGTCTTAAAGCAAAGACATGAGCTAGAGCTAATATCCCTAGCATTAACAAAAGAAATTTTGTCGATTTGTCTTCTACGTGTATATGCATATATTACAATACTGATATATATATATATATATATATATATATATATATATATATATATATATATATATATATATATATATATATATATATATATATATATATATATATACATGGGTGTGTGTTTGTATGAGAGAGTACACAAAAGAATCAGGAAATTTGCAATATTATTCACTTAGTTTTATATGTTTACACTTTTACCGCCTTCAGAGTAGTCTCCATTTGAAAGAATTCACCGGTCCAGATGCGCTTTCCATTGTTTGAAGCAGTCTTGGAACTCTTGCGAAGTGATACTTTTTTAACGCCTCCGCCGTTTTTTTCTTCACCTCTTCTGCATATGCAAAACGTTTTCTTTTAAGGACTTATTTCATTCGGATGAACAAGAAAAGCTGCAGTGAGTATGATCGGGTGAATAGGGAGAATGTGTAAGCGGGATCATGCCACTTTTAGTCAAGAACTTTCTGACAGTCAAGAGGGAGGGTGCACAGGTCCGTCACATTGTCGTGATGAAACCACCAGTTTCCACTTTGCCACAGGTCGGGGCGTTTTCATTTAACTGCGTCTAGCAAATGCTTCAAAACTGCCAAGTAAAATTTCTGGTTTACAGTTTGACCAGAAGCAACAAATTCTGTTTGGACTATCCCTTTCACATTGATGTCTTTACTTTCTGAGTTCAAATTCCGCCGAGGTAGACTTTGCCTGTCATCCTTTAGGAGTCAATAAATTAAGTACCAGTGAAACACTGGGGTAGATGTAATCGATTAGTCCCCCAAATTTTCGACCTTGTGCCTTTAGTAGAAACGATTATTATTATTATTATTCCTCTACTTCTACATTGATTTACTGTGATACACAGTAAATTTTTCCGTGTTATATTTGCATTTTTAAATGAATGTTTCCAGTTTACATATTGTCCATGATTATATACAGGTGAATTTATCCAAGCTTCCTCACATTAATTTCTTCATTCAGGCGTAAAGAAATTAGTATGGGGCATAAGTAATATGACTTAATATCACATAATGATTGTATTCATTTTCCCATTTATTACATGATTTATCTTGGTTCAAACGATCCTAACAAAGCAATAAATATGACACCCAGACCTTCACACAGATATATATATATATTATATACGTACATACATACACAGACAGAGAGACAGAGAGACAGACAGAGAGACAGACAGAGAGACAGAGAGACAGACAGATAGATAGATAGATAGATAGATAGATAGATAGATAGATAGATAGATAGATAGATAGATAGATAGATAGATCATGACTCTCACGTCGTTAGATGATATATGAGGGTTCATCAGGTTCTTGCTGAACAACCACACAGTTGATTTGTTTATAGTGAATAAATGTTTGTGTTTACATAAGCTTACCACTCCCCTCCTTAAAGTGACATTACCTGTACTTGATATATATATGTATGTATCAATTAGAAAATGGAGGATAATATGCTGAACGCAATGACTTGCAGACAGTGTATCCCGTTGAATTCATTAACTTAATTCATAGCTAAAGTGACAAAAAAAACCACAAAGTACAGGTGTTTATGACAAACCATGTTATTTTGCCAACCGGGTTTACAAATAAAAGTATATAAGGAATTAGAGAATGAACATAAACTTAATCTTACAGCTGTTCGGCCTAGCTTTGGCATGTCCCATTCTTTCCGAATAGTTCCTGCCGGAGTAATTATCGGATGAAATGGTGAAATGGGGGTATATGCACGATTCGATAGGCCTCTTCAGAGATTCACAAAGAATTCCATACAAATATATAGCAAGAGACAAAAGCAAAAGTGAAATAGAAACGAAAACAAAAACAAAAACAAAAATAAAGATAAGAATAAAATAAAAATAAAAATAAGGTTACAGCAAAAATAAATTATAAAATAAATAAATGAAAAATGAAAATATAACAAATAGAAAATATGAAAATATAAAAATATAAAAATATAAGGCACATAGAAAGCCTATAAACAGTACATAAGGTCATACAAATAGCTATAGATACTCTAATATATATATATGAGTCCGTGCGCATAACCCTATTCAGATGCTCAATGATTCAAGATCATATATATATGTGAGTACACATGTGTGTCCGCATTCATCTATCCCCTCACGCACATGTATACATATACAGATATGTATACACAGGCATTCTACTACGTACACGGCTCCCGGCATCAACTCTATCTACCGTGTTTTGAAGGCCATGTGTGTTCTTTTAGAAAAAAAAATTGCTGAGTGTGTGCGTGTCAGTTCTGTATATTTTGGATGGGTTTATGTGGAGGTTCATTTTATACGCGTTATTAATGTTCTAGTAGCAATAACAGTGATAATGATGATGATGATGATGATGATGATGATGATAACAACAACAACAACAACAGCAACAACAGCAATAATAATATGCCAAACTTTCTGACTTTGCGGTGTAGGATATCCTGTTGCTTCTTCCAACGGTTAGAACGTTTTGCCGCTATTGGGGGAGGGTTAATTTCTACAGTTAATTCCACCCATCCAATTGGACAACTATTGTTTGAAACTATCTAGGCTTAACTACGGTTGGATAGACACTAACCGGCCACGAGGCTAGGACACGCATGCATACGTACACCCACACACCCACACCCACACACACGGGCTATGTATATCTCCCCATATCCATATACACGCCTACATATATGTATATACACGTGTACGTTCGCAAGCACACATCTCTTAATTCCACTATACACTTATATATAAGGAATGTAAATATTAATGCAATGGCTATAGGAGTTAATTAGTAGAATTTTTTGAGAAGTCTATATGCAGATAAAAATGATAATAATAAGAAGCATGTATATGTGTGTGTGTGTGTGTGTGTGTGTGTGTGTGTGTATGTATATATATATATATGTGTGTATATGTATATATATATATATATATATATATATATATATATATATGTATATGTATATATATGTATATGTATATATATATATATATATATATATATATATATATATGTGTGTGTGTGTGTGTGTGTGTGTGTGTGTGTGTGTGTGTGTGTGTGTGTGTGTGTGTGTGTGTGTGTGTGTGGTTATGTATGTATATGTATATACATAAGTGTAGTTATTTGTCTTATTATTTTTTTATTTTTTTTATTTGCATATCGACTTCTTAAAAGTCTACTAATTAACTCGCCAGCCCAAAGGTTTCTCTCCATGGCAGAATTAATAGTCAAGACTATTTAAACATTTTATCAGATCAAATTCTCCTATGGTTGTGGAACTGTTTCTGGAGGTAAACGCAAACTTTCAGGACGATAAAGCACCAATTCACACAGCTAAACTGGTTACTGAATGGCACGAGGTGCATTCTACTGAAGTGGAACATCTTATCCGACCACCATTGTCCCCAGATCTCAATATTATTTAACATTTATTGTGCGTTTTAGAAAAAAAAAGAGTGAGGGGGCGATATCCTCCACCATCATCACTACAAGAACTGGAGACTGTTTTAGCTGAAGAATGTGATAAAAATTCCTTTGGAAGCAATTTAAACTTTGAACGAGTTTGTACTTGCCGGTCCTACTACATATTAAAATAAATTTGTTTGAAATTTTAAGGTGTTTCTATTATTTTGTCCAACCCTGTATGTATATATATATATATATATATATATATATATATATATATGTGTGTGTGTGTGTGCGTGTGTGCGTGTGTGTGTGTGTGTGTGTGTGTGTGTGTCTGTGTGTGTGTGTGTGTGTGTGTGTGTGTGTGTGTGTGTATGTATGGACAGGGACAGACATAGGTTTACAGACAATATGCAGACAGAGGGTGGAATAGATGGATAAACTGTCGAATGTGTTGATGGATACATCGCCTTCTCTCCTTTACCCATCATTTCTTTGCTGTCTCACTCTCTCTACCTAACTGAAATGATGCAGAAAATCAACATGTAATGAATATAAAGTTCTTGTGCGTCTAAAAGTAAAATTTATCCGATAAAGTTTTTTAACACTTTTACATAAATTATTTAAAACAATTTCAGCATTTAACGATAGATTCTGTTTTTCTCAATAATTTATTTATAAAAAATTTAGCTATTGACAAAAAATGAGATAGAAAAAACGTGAGTACCTATTAGGAAACACTGTATCCTCGTCAGTAGAATATCTCGAATTAATTATATGGGGGAAAATTGACAAACTAATATATATATATAAATATATATATATATATATATCTGTAAAAATATGTGACGCTTATTCCGTAGCCATGCTAAAACTCTGAGTTTCGGATGCCGAGGTGAGAACCCACGCCGACATCTCTTCAGTTATCCGGCCATTGAAAATTCCTGTGAAAAATGACCCGTACACCGCGATTATCCGTAAGGGCTAATACAGCTTATTTTGGAAAATCGCCAGTAATCGGTTGAGGACTCTGCCCCACAGAAGAATTCAATATGGACGCCTACTACATCGATTATTCTATGAAAAACATACCGATACCATCTAGGGAACTATACTCTAAGAAACGTTTGGAGAAAATTACAGACCTCATTAACCGAGGTCATTTTTCACCGGAATTTTCAATGGCCGGATAACTGAAAAGATGTTGGCGTGGGTCCCCACCCCGGCATCCGAAACATGAAGTTTTATCATGGCTACCGAATAAGTGTCACATATTTTTACAGATAAATTTCTCTATTTACATAATATCGAGGTCTCTTTCTTTCTTTTGTTGTCCTTCCTATCAAAATATATATTTATATAATATAAATAATATATATGCATATATACATACATATATGTACATACCTACATATATATGTATATATACATGCATATATGGGTACAGGACATCAAAAAAGCATGAACAAAATGAAAAAAGAGAACAAAGCAAAAACATGGAAAACGAACTTTTTTTCGAACGAAAGAAAGAAACACATAGAGAAACAGGACACGCAACATGATGTTGACGATTCACTCCCGAACTGAACTAGGCTCCCAGCCTCTGTATCATGAACGGTTATGTGTACCACTCCTAACGAAAGCAAGAGCTTCCTTCGACCACTACATAAAAAGTATGAAGAAAAACATTATCTAGATATACTTTTATTTCAGTTTTCTATATTATTTGACGCTTGTTTATACTCTTACATATTCAAATTTCCTTATTTAAATTATGAATCATATTCCTTTCGATAATGTCAATATAATTACAAAACTTTTTTGTAGACGATATTTTCTGTTTGGTTGACACTCATTTTACAATTACTGGAGTCCATTGGTCTATATCGAACGATCTAAAGTGTGGACTTGTGCCTTGTTTACTGTGAATGCGCGCGCGAAATCTTCAGGGTTGCAAAAAATCGAACTAAGACTTACGTCTCACTGTTCTATGCGAATAATATCTGAAAGTTTGGGTACCATGAGTTATTTTGATTGACAAAACTGAGATATAAACAGAAGCGGCTTCGATTAGCCGTTTCGAATCCTGCTCGAGACTGACACACTTCAATAACCACTAAATAATCACACACACTATATAGTGACACACACTATATAGTGACACACACTTTTTTACATTTTATTTTGGCTGTTAACCTTCCTCGCGATCCCCTTCGTATCTTCGATGAGGCCACAAATTATATGATGAAAACCCAGCGTTACACGCGGTCGATGAACTTTTAATAAAAATGCAAAGGTGGTTTATCAATTCAAAAATCGATATCAGTGAAATAATCATAGTTTTTGATCATTTTTAATGCTAAAAAAGTTCCTGAGGACCGTCTTTGTCATCCCGTCTAGCCGTGAAGAGGGAACAAAGAGACGGACAGACGGACATAACGCCCATTATAGTAAGATATATACGTATGTATGTATATATATATATATTATTTTGTTTAAAAGAGTTCCAACACTGTCTGTTTTTTATGTTTTATTTATATTCCTGCAGAACTAATGTGGGGTATAGAATATGGAATATACAATATATAATATAATATACAATATACAATATAAAATAAAATAAAATAAAAATGGATGGCACCATGAAAGAAAGCATTGAATGTAGATGAAATATTGAGTGTTCAATATAAAGGATCAAATATATAAATATATAAATATAAATATATAAAGGCGACTCGAGTTTCAGGGCTATTTCCCTTCGTCATGGCCGGTATGACAGACTTTAACAGACTGTAATAAGTTGGCTGGTTTTCTGTCTTTTATACCAATTCCTTTGGACGGCAGCAGTAGGTGTTTGGCTATTTTTAGAATTGATGTCAAATCTATTTTTAGAAATGATGATATTTTAATTTATTGTTTTGTGTGGGTTGTAGGGATAAGATTTTTAAACCCCAGTAGGTGTTTGGCTGTTCTTAGAAATGATGCCAAATCTATTTATAGAAATGATGATATCTGAGAGATTTTTTGTGTTTTGGTTACAGGGATAAGATTTTTAAACCCCAAGTAAGATGGATTTAATCATTGTTTGTTAAGAGTGGGTTTGAATTTCTTAATAAAGTCCTTTTCTTTGCATTTTCTTTCAATTTCATTCCGGTTATAAAGTTTATGGAATTGAAATATAATAAAAGTTTGATGACCACATGTTGCTAGATGGTTACTCAGCATGCATATATATATATATATATATGCATGCTTGTACGTATTTTTGTTCATGTTTACGAATTTCATACATTTTTCCCGTTTACCTTCGGGCGGTTGATCTCTGTAGTTATTATCATTCTATTTTAGCGATTTAAATAAGAGTTTTGACAGTTATCTCCAGTAGGTAGATATACTTAGTATGTCCTTTGATGAATGAATTTTAATCCTTCAGCTATATATATATACAGGGTGTGATTGACAAATTTTAGCCTATTTTCCATTTTTTCTCGTTGTTTACATATTTAACTCGTTTGTTTAATTATTTCATGATATTTGCACCGTTGGTGATGTCCTGTACCCAAATATGAATATATATATATATATATATATATATATATATATATATGTGTGTGTGTGTGTGTGTGTGTGTGTGTGTGTGTGTGTGTGTGTGTGTGTGTGTGTCTGTGTCTGTGTATACAGGATGGCCACTGAAAAACTGAATTGTTTAAAAAAGTTATGTTGTTCGTTTTCAATCTTTTGTTTTTTTTTATTTTGCATGTTATGGAGATTCAAATGGCTATGTATGATGTCTAAAAACGAGTAAAACTCATTGACTTTTTCTATTTCAGTAAAAGACCAATTATTAAAACTCAGAGAAAATACTGGCAACATTTTGCTGTCAAAGTATCTCCTAGCTATAACATGGTTCGGAACCTAATCGCCCGGTTTTAAAGAACTGAATCAGTCGGCGATCTTCCGTGAAGAGGTCCTAATCGCACTGTGCGCACTGAAACAGAGGTGGAAGCTGTACAGCAGAGTGCCCTTGAGGATCCATCTTCATCCTGTCGTAGATCTGCATACTAGGCATCGCCAGAACATCGTTTCAAAAGATTCTGAAACTAGATTTTAAAATGTTTCCATCCAAATAAAATAATAAAAATACAAAAACCATGTGTTTCTGAAAGTTATTTTTGTTTTATATCATTCAATCTTTCAATGACCTCTCTGTATATGTGTATGTGAGTGTGTACGTGTGTGTGTTTGTGTGTGCGTGTGCGTGTGCGTAAATATATATATAACATATATTTCTCATTGAATATGTGTGTAAATGGTTGAACATTCCAAGAATAGTTCTGTTCATAATTTCATTTTATACCAGTGTCAGCACCACAATACCTAGTGAGGCTGTACACAGGAATTACAGGCCGTCCTTCTGTATAGTTTCCTCTCACCCAATCTTAGTCACAAAGAAGACGTTGACAAAAATGGAACGCAGTAGGATCGAACCCAGGATATCAAAATTTAAACCTAACTCCTTGACCATATGCGTGTGTGGCTGTCTGTGTGTCTGTATATATATATATATATATATATATATATATATATATATATATATATGTGTGTGTGTGTGTGTGTGTGTGTGTGTGTGTGTGTGTGTGTGTATTTATATATATATATATAGACATAAAATATATGTGTATGTATGTTTGTATATATATGTATATAATGATGAAAATATAAGGTCCAAATATAAGGCATGTGACACTTCTTGCAGTTACTCCCTTCACGGAAGGATGTGGCGAGGCCGCGTAATCAAACTTGGGTAATATTTTGACCCAAAACTTGTCTCTTTACAGTTATTCGGTTACGGCATACATAGAGGCAAAACCTTATTCGCTAGAGATGAGTTTAAATTTTGTTCATTAATACGTCATAACAAATTTCAAAATATACGTCATAAATATGTAACCGGTGAAAGATAAAGGCCTGCGCGCATAAACACGCATACGCACAAAATACACAATAATATATATACAAACTGACATTATAAATTTGTACAGACATAAATGAGACATTACTAGCTCACGTAGAAGTATATACACTTGCAGAATACAGTCTTTACTCGCATGGAAGCATACCTACACACACACACACACACACACACACACACACACACACACACACACACACACACACACATAAATTTTCAATCAGCAATTTCAACAAACAATTTAAACTTTACACAACCTTAAACTTGTACGAAATCTTCAAATTTGCCTCCTGCATTATAATTACAACTTTGTATGTATAGGAAATTGTTACTTGGTAGGTGTAATTAAAACAGTCTTGGATAGTCTGTTAAGTAGACATAGCTTTTGTAATTAATAATTCTATTCTGTTAATTAATTTTCCCTTCACAAATTCGTTAGTGATCGACATTTGGAGCTTTTTCGTCCTTTATTGTGATTACAAATTCATTGATTATAATTTATTGTTGTTTGGTATGCATATTGATTTTATCTTGGATTGCCATGTAAAGAGGCGTAATTACTTGTTTGTTTGTTTTTAATATCTCCTTTCTTTTAATAAATCACAAACTCTGAAGTGATGGAAAAATCATGTTTTCTTATTTCGTTATGATTATAATTTCGTTATGATTATAATAAGTTAATATCGTGTGTAAGTATAATCAAATTTATGTTAGATCAATTAGATTGTTGGCATACGTTTTTTTTCCAAAATATTCGTTTTCTTTATATATTTACTTTGTCAGATAAGCATTAGTAATTGTTTTTCTTCATTCTCCCGCTTAAAACCCACATTTTACTGTATATCTCTGATTCACTGTGATTAAACACATGGTTAATTTGGATGAAATATGAAAAACGATTGACCCTATAAATGAAAGATAAACCAAACGTACGACAAAAGAAAAGTCAGCATTCAGTAGTTCGAATTTTCAAATGTTTTTAACTCTTACCTTCAAGCTAAGTGAAATAATTCGAAATATGTTGCGATAATGAAATTAGAAATAATCTCTATCCTGCACAAATCTCTTCTGACAGATATTGTAGTGAGACTGTTTAAGATAAAGTGGACAGAGCTATTGAACATGATCCTTAAAATAATAATTTTGGAAATGTTAAGGCATATTACTAATCTATCGAATTCCAGAAATGGCGATTATATCGTACTCACATTCTAATCAAGTGAGATGAAGAAGATAATTTTAATGATAAAGGCATCATTAGTGAATTGGTAACAGTAGAAACACCTAATCCATATGCTGAGCCAACATCTTTGGAAAATATTAAGAAGTGTATGATTCGAGGCTCATGTGGCAATCTATATCTGTGCGTTTCGGAGATGCAGAATAATTAATATAGTAAAGTATTCTCTAAGGATGTCAGCGAGGAAACTCCAGCAGCTTCTCACAGCTGTTCAATGTATAGAAATTATCTAAGTGTAACATTATGCAAATTGGTAATAATGCATTTGACAACAGAGATAAAGTTCCTGATAACAAATATGTCGGCAATAAGTTCAACTATCCTGTGAATCCGTATACATGTAAGATCTTGAGTAAAACCAATCAAGCATATCCCCAAAATCAAGCACACTCACGCGCATACACACATACACACACATATATAGCGATATAAATATTTAAAAATACGGGGAAAATCTCTTTAAATTGTTTAAATTATTTAAAGGTGTAAGCTTGTCTATTTCCATCGAAAATAAACATAGTTGGGAAAATATTCTAGATGTTCATTTGGATTTGGGTATGAGAGAATATCAACCATAACACAAACCCAATGATAACCTTAAATACGTAAGTATATCTAAAAACTCAGATAATCCGAAAAATATTATTAATTCTTTATTTCAAAATATTACTCTTCGTGTATCTAGACTATCAGCTAATGAAGAGATTTTCAGGAATGAAAGGTACTGTAATTAGGTTTTAGTTGAATGAAAAGTACTGTAATAAGGCTCTAGTTGAAGCTGGATACAATGATAAAATATTCTGTATTACTAAAAATGAAATCAAAGCACATATGAATAAGCTTTATGCTAACGACTGGTAATACAAAAAGTGGGTGTAAAACAAAGGACCTTGCCAAAGATAATGGAAATTACCTTCACCATGGCGTAAATCGTAATAAGAAGAACAATTACATAGTGGATAACGATATAATTTCAGATAAGCCCCATAATGTACTTATTAATAGATCTTTTTAGGCAAGTGACCACTCCCCTAAGAGAAAAGCAACATCTAGACATATATTATGGTAAAATGCAGTCTTCGAATACAGACAGCAACAAACATGCCAGCAAATTTTTTGCAGCATTGGAACTAGTATAGCCATATGTTTAATCGGTACAAAATTAGTTTTGCCCTTTCGAGAAGTAGAAACATGGTCCACATTATTGCGGCACAGGAATATTAAATCTAATATTAATTCCAAATTTTGGTACAAGGTCAGCAATTTCGAAGAGGAGGTAAGTTGATTTCATCAGCTCTGGCGCTGAACTGGTACTTATTTTATCAATCCCGAAAGATAAAAGAGAAATTCAACCTTCGCGGAATTTGAACTCATGACGAAATGCCGCGAAGTATTTCACCTGGTATGCTAACGTTTCTGCCAGGCTGCTGCCTTAATTATTAAGCTAATGTTGATAATAATAACGTGCCTGGTGGTTATAATAACTATACCGATAGTGTTGAACGTAGCATGAATTACTCTAGGGAGATGATAAATACTTGTTTGTCTAACAATATCAGTGTAAACGATAATAAGACTACGGGAGATGGTTTAAGGGATATAACCGGACCCAAACCTCATTCGAAACATTTGAATCACGTGAAGAGAAGAATCTAATAACACACCCAATTTAACATATAGCGAAACTACTAATACGTATTGATATAGTATTAATAAAGTAGAAGTACCTAATAATTCTAAAAGTAGCAAGCATAGCATTAATATTAATAAGCATCATTGTACCTCTGGGAACAAATTATGTCTGCTTGAGGGACAATGCTTCAGAAAAAATATAGTTTATAGATGTACAGTAACGGCTGGTAGCATATTCACTTATTATATAGAGTTGTGTTCTACGGACTCTAACCAGAGAAGCGTAACCATCTTTCTTCGTTCAAAGACAAGGATAAACTGAATTGTACATTCTACAATGAATTCATTTTACTTTTAAATGATGACACACTAAATTTGATATTAAAAGGGCAATAATTCGTAGAGCATCAACATATACATACTACTGGGACTCGAAGTGTAATTTATGCTCAGAAGAAATATTCCATATCTTTAGCTTTAGCTCTAGCTATAGATTATTTGTAACGAATTAGCTCTGAGATGTGTTCATTGTTTACTGGAAAGCATTTAAGTACTTTCTAAATAGTGGTTTTTAATAAAACACCATGTAGGTTGAAATATAAGTTAACCTATTCAAATATCGTAAAATTACTCCATATAGATTTTAACAATGTCACAATAAATCACATTCCCTTCTTATTTTTAATTTTTCATTTATTTCCACTTTCGTTTGATTTCTTTTAATCTATCTAAAAATCATTCTAAGTTTAAATAATACCGGAATCTATAACAAAATCGTATTTCAATGCAATTTCTACTACGTAGATTACGTTTTCTTTGCTTTTTTTGTGTTTTGTTTTATTTTGTGTTTTTGATGATTTCGTCACCGAAATTATACTTTAAGAAGGACTATCAGAAACTGAATTCCTCAGTTCGCTTCAGACATTCGTATGGATACAGCGTTGAAAAAAGCTGCATAGCTATTTCTACATTTCTTATATAAAACAGTTGTTTTGGGGGAGATTTGTTTAGAAGAAGGGAACATTGTTTTTTTTCTTTGGGGTGACGTTCCATTGACAATGGAGATGGACAGATAGAAATATAGATAGGTAAATAGTTACAGAGAGAGAGAGAGAGAGAGAGAGAGAGAGAGAGGGGGGGGAGATCCCACTTCGTATTCATTCATTTATTTATTTAATCATTTACCATTGTATTGGAAAGGATGGTGACCTCTTCAGAAAATAAAAAAAAACAAACATAGGTGTGGTGTAGTGTGATCATCACTGAAAGTCTCTTTGCTTCCTCTTTCTTTCTTGTACTGCTTTTTTTTCTTTTTCTCCTCTTTGAGTTACATTTAGAATACAAAATATACTATTCTCCCTTTTCTTTCAAACGTTCAATTTTGGAGAGAATTTTTTGATTAAATGTAGTTCAGCGTGAAAAGATAATAGCATAATATTTTCAACTTGAAATTTTTTGAAATAAATAAATAAATAAAATTACATTATATATATATATATATATATATATATATATATATATATATATATATATATATATATATATATATATATATATATGTATATATATATAAAGCGAGAGCATCCAATGCTATACATATATGTATGTACCTGAACATTTGTACAGATGATCCACATTTAGAATCAAAAAATGCAATTCTCCGCTTTAACTTCAAACATCCAAATTTGGAGAGAATCTCTTGATGAAGTCTGTGTGTGTGTGTGTGTGTGTGTGTGTGTGTGTGTGTGTGTGTGTGTGTGTGTTTGTGTGTGTCTCTGTGTGTGTGTGTGTGTGTGTGTGCGTGCGTTCGTACATTTGGTGTGTGTGGGGGTGCGCGATTTGCACCGTCATATGCAAACTTAGTCATGGCATACTTGGAAAAACTGAGGATGTAGAAAACCTTTTGATCAGGAATACAAAAAAATATATCATTAAAAAGTGGAAACGCTTCCTTGATGATTGCTTCATCTTCTAGGACAGATTGAATGAAGATATAAGTATATTTAAACATTAGGGTGCACGGCACGAGGAGAGCAAAGTTCCTCCAAGATGGTAGTTGTTTAACGTTTCAAGAAAATAGTTTTTTTATTGCTTTTTGATATTAGCCCTTCATTAAGAGAAAGAGAGACAGAGAGACAGAGAGAAAGAAAGAAAGAAAGAAACAAACAAACAAACAAACAAACAAACAAACAAACAAACAAAGAAATCAGTATGGAGAAGTAAGACAGAAGAATTTTTTTAGTGATTATATCAAGGGTTAGAAACCAAGAGAAAATTCTTTTCTTTTGAAGGATTATCAGAAATGCAAGAAGGAACGTGTATTCAGTTGTAACTGTCAGAATGCATGTGTCTGGAGACGTATGTAAGGTGGAGTGGTGCGTGTTAGTATGGATATATATATGTGAATATATAGTGGGAGTGGAAATGCTGGTTTGGTGCGTCTGCAATTTTAAATTGGATGACAAAAGGGCGTATATGTGACGAGGTTGAAATGTATGCGATTAAGGAATAAAGCTATTGATGAAGGGAGCACATAGATGGTAAGTGGAACGTGAAAGTTTCTGTTCACATGCATTCTAATGTACAATATAAGTACATGCGGATGAGAAAAGTATTTTTAACAAAGAAACAAGGTTGAAATTCAAATTTTCAAATGAGAGAAATAATTAAAATTGTTTGAAAGTAACTAAACATGAAAAAAAAATTTAATACAATTGTAAACTGCCCAAAGAATTCGTAGTATTTCTAGAAAACGACTGAAGTGACCAAGGAAACCTTTACGTATGCGTTTACATAGTTAAACAGTGTCAGCCCTAAAGAATTTGAAGAGTTCCATTTTTTTACTTGTCAGTATAATAGTTTTCTACTCTAGGCACAAGGCCCGAAATTTTGTGGGAGGGGAGGCAGTCGATTAGATCGACCCCAGTATGCAAATGGTACTTATTTTATGGACCCTGAAAGGATGAAAGGTAAAGTCGACCTCGGCGGAATTTGAACTCAAAACGTAAAGACAGACGAAATATCCCTAAGCATTTCGCCCGGCGTGCTAACGCTTCTGCCACCTCACCACCTTTTGTCAGCAAAATATTGTGAAATGAGAGGAGTGCCTATCTTTCAGAATCTGCGGACAGTAGATGGAATGTTCAATGCAAAGTTTAGAGAAGCTGTAGAGCAATGAAATCTATAATAATAAACGCGAAATTCTGTCTGGGACCCGTGTATCTCAGTCTGCATTTGCTCTACATATACATTATATCTTTTTGGAATTAGGATAGACCCAAGATTAAAAATCTGAACATCCAGCATGAAGGTCTGATTTAAAAGCATTCGAGTTGCTATTTCTTGCAGGCAAATCTTGGTTGATTAACGCCATCCTGGTTAGCGTTTGTCCGATGAAGTCATAAATCAAGTGGGAGATAAATGATATTCGCTTCGTTAATTTTACGTCGGGATAAGAATTTTGAGACAAATTGGCCAGCAGTTGGAATTCAAATCGGGACTGGAACAATAGAATGATTCTATTACAGAATTAACTCTTATCTGTCCTTAACTCAGACCAAACACCACCGGGGTATATAGTCATTATAAATGTTTTACAGTCATGCTATTTAGCCCTCTTTAGTTTTGGATCGCACCTCCAACTAGCCCTCCGCAGTAGCAAGCTTACTAGTCTGTACGGAGTGCAGCTTTTAAGCTAGTTTAATAATAAATTTCACTACATTACTGTCTTCTACCAGACATGTCGTGTCCTACTATGCACAACTCTATCAATTGTTTGAAGAACACAGAATGCAAGATTTTATACCAAAATTTTATAAAACAAATCATTTTCTTTATAAAAAGCAATAAAACTGCTTAAAAAAAAGGCATAAAATACTTCATGAATGCATAGGTTTAGTTCCTTATCAACATATCTTTATCCTTGGAATTGATTAGCATAATTTTGCTCATCGATAACAATTACTTCAAACAGATGAAATCAATGTGAGTGTTTAAATGCTTGGGTTTAGACAAACAAAAATATGTGGCTTCATTATCACTGTCGTCAATAATGACATCACTATCACAACGTCTTCTTCACTCATAGGTCAGGAGTATTAGGCACGTCTTATTTGTATATTACTCTGATCGGTTACTAGAGAAGACAAACAAGAGAACTCTTCGCTTAACAGCTAGAGGAATAGTGGCAGATTTGTTAGATGAACGAACATCACACATCTAAATTAGATTTCTCGTCACTATCCTGGATATATAAACATCTATGAAAATTGCTATCAGCGAATCATATTGTACCCGCCAAGCTTCTGTCCTCATAATCGCTGAAGATTTAGGTGCTCCGGCTATTGCGATGCAAGAGGCAGTCAAAGAACTACGGCAGGATGGTCAGTAGCCACGATTGTTCCTATGTAGATTTACCAGCAGAAAGTCTCTGTCGATCATCTGGTGCCAATTCAATTTGAGATTTTGTATGTGCTATTGCTCCTGAGGGTTCCAATTAAGGACTTTATTGACGAATATGGTTACCGAGTTTCTTACATGTCCCAACCAACTCAGTCGGCGATTAAAGATAGTGGTAGTCACCAGGCTTTTGTATGCACTTCTCTTTGCCCTAGTAACTTGTCCCTAATAAAGTCATTTTATTTCATATCAAGTATATTCCGGGTCATCTGCTATCAAAATCGTCCAGCTGCTTTCCTTAGTTGGTTAGTAAGTGCCAGATAGAAGCGTCCTCGATATTTTGCAGTGTTTTCAGAATAACTAATATATATCTACATGAGATAATGGGGGAGGGCAAACCGTCTGAAACCAAGAATGGGGACTTCTGTCAAACAGCAAATGTGATTCCGAAAGGTCCGACTGCTTGTTTTGAAATATGTATCATTCCTTTGAAAAAAAACATGAATAATTTTAATCGCATGAGAGCAACAGTTGAAAATGAAATTCTGTGTAGGTTCTAAAAAGTTGGAAATAGCGGTGATATTAGATGGTAATCGTATTCGAATTTCGTTGCTCAATTTCGAATTTTCATGTAAATATAAACTGAAAATGACAAGATAAATTTTGATTACAGGTTACATATTAGCTTGTGTGTAGTTATATCCTAGTAAGAGTAAGCGCGATAAAATACATGGAAGGGATCTAATCACTGTACGGAAAAACAGGAGTTATATATCATGCAATTGTGTGTAACATTTAAGGCAACAGTAGACATTCGTTTTTTTTTTTTAGTTCATTTTCTAATCTCTCATATAATCTATACTACATGCCATATGCACACAAGTTTGAGAGGTTCGCAACACATTGCTCTGCCTTTTTTTAATTTTTTTTGCTGTTTAGCACCAGGTTACCCATTACGGATTAGAGACAGGACTAAAAGGAATGCCACCCTGTCTCATACAGGTGTCACAAAGTTTTACCAATTGATATTTTTTAATTATTCAAAAAATACTTAAGGTAGGATAATGAACGCCGGCACACACGTTCTAATCTAACTTTCAATCCATTGCAATAATTACATTTCGAAATGACCACCCTTCGCCTCGATCATAGCCTGCAAACGAGTCGTCACTGATTTGAATGAGCGCCGTACCAACCCTTCATCCAACTTGACCCATGAAGACAGTATATTTTTCAGATCTAACACATTTGAATATAAACGAGCAAAAACATTACTCTCTAAGATGAAACAGATAGCAAAGATCATGTCACAAAAACGACTGCAATGCTCTTTGCACCACCTCTGTGTCAAATTGGATGTTTAGGCCAGATCCCATCTTGAATGTAGATGTAACGGTCACCAAACCTTTCTTGTGACCCAGGATAACACTTTCTCATTCAATATTTCTACATAAATTTCACTGTTGACCTTGACACCAGCATCGTTGAAGATCAAAGGAGACTTGAACCCTTCATATGCAACTGCGGCTGACATCATGGAGAAGCTGGCTTCTGACGGTGTAAATGACTCCTGCTACCTTCGGACAAGTATCCTGCATTACGTGCATAAAGCCTGACATTCTGCCCATTGGTAACTGCCTCCACAGTGAAGATGTCGTCGGACCAAATAAACATTTTCTTAGTGGTGCGCTTCATCTCAGCTAATATGGTTTTACCCCTGTCGAGCCGTTTCTTGTTGGAAACTGCTGAAATTAACTGCTAGGATTGTTTCTTGCATGCAGTTAGCTTGAAATCTTCATTTAAAATTCTGAGCATTGATTATTTCCAAATATCAAGAGCTTTTGCAGTTTTTCTCTTTTATTTTATTTTCTTTTTTTTTTTTTGCATTTCTACGGGGGAATTCAGTTCATTCGCTTCTTCACGATTTCACCATCTTGTTTGGCACGAATTGATCTTTTACTAGATTATTTAATATGAATTGATCGTTTGGCTTGCTAGAAGAAGTAGCGGACTCCGTATATCGTTTCTGGCTATCGAACACTGTTTCACGGCACACATTCAAATGTTTTGTTATGACCTTGTTGCTCACTCCAGTTGTTTTCAAAACGACAATCAGTTCATGTTTTGCTTTTGGTGCCATGTTTGTTTACAAACCTGTTATGTACGAACGAAACAATAGATACACGCAGATCTTTATGTAAAATGTACATAATATTACTTGAAACGATATTCTTTAGGTAGAGTTTCACACATGGGTAAATCTTTCTGGGACACCCTGTACATCTTTTTAATTATTTTCTATTTTTAGCAGGTCTAGCGACAATGTAAAAGCTTGTGTGTCCTGTTGTATACATGAGTAGTGTACATTATTAGAAAGCATTTTTCTTATTTTTCTTTCATTTAATTCTAGATTCTACTCTTGCGGTGCATAACTCACAAAGAGGGGAATTTCAGTCGCAGATTGTGCTGAAAGATGTGAACAAGCATGACGTTTTGTCATTGTTTTGTTCATCTTGCATGCAAATATTTTAAACCGATTCTTGGGAATTGTGAAAGGATTTACAATAAATTTAATTCCCAATAATAATATAATCTAATGTTTAAAATTAAGTGTTAAAAGATTGTTTTATTTTTAGTCTGTTTAAACTATGTAGGATTATTGTGAAATTTATCGTCACAAAATACTTTTTATAAACCTTACATAGCGTCACAAACTATAAAACTTCAACACAAATATAAATTAAAAGAATATATTCACATTCATTACACAAAACACAAAATAACTTAAAATTTCATTGCAAGTTTATTTTGTATTACATGGTTTATAACTCGAGCCATTCAATAAATTAACATAAAACACAATTAATTCTGTGCATAGAGAATTTTTATTTTTTAACAGATGAAATATGTTTATTTGTTTGTATGTTTTTTGTTACTGTTTACAATAAATTTTCTGAAGTACAAACAAGGACAGTTCAAATTTTACAAAAATAATTACTTTTTAATAACTTGAAATTTCACTCGTGTCGGGTCACAATGGAAGTAGAAATGAAAATCTCCGCTGTTATGCATTGCCTAAAAGAATTCATAATGCTTCAGTTCCATCGCGAATGCAAATTTGCTTTAAATGTGTCAAAACTATGGTAGCTATCAAATATAATCAGCACTCTAATTAACTTGCTATTATTAAAGCGTTCTGCATTTATTGCAAACACTCCTACAAACATTTCAGCGTTGAATATCCTTATTGTCATAGTGTTTATTGTTAAGTTAAAGGAGGATAGAGGAGCAGAGATGATAACAATGTAGCTACTCCGAGAAGCGTAGCATTGAAACACCTGACCCGTCAACCTCCTCAAGTAAAGTAAAAAAATAAAGCTCTTTTCAGAGCCATATAGACTTATAGGATTGGTCTTCCCAGATTCTCTGGCGTATATACTCCCCTCCTCCGGATTGAACGCTGGTCCGTCACAAGAATAATCATCTTCGCCAGCTGGGTGGGCTTAAAATGATTTTGCTCAAGAACACAACGCATCACCTGGTTCAGAAATCGAAACCGCAATCTTACAATCAGACGTCCAACACCCTAATCACTAAGCGACGCTCCTCCAGTTCAGGTAAGTTAACTACCAAAAATAAATGGACAGGCAGGAATCCTTGCCCCTGTAAACTCTGTTAGAAGTGTCAAAGGAGCAGGTGGCCGTGTAAAAGCTAGAAGTGTGTTAAATGTGCCATCTCTGTTTTACCTTTTTATTACTGTTGTCTGTTATAAGATGCAGAGACCATCTCCTTTGCAGAGCCTCCAGAACCGACATGAGATTAACGAGGTTGATAGCCATGGAAAGCTTACATGTCGGCTATGAAACTATGGTGAAGAAAAGTTATTCAAAATGGTTTGTGGAAGTCTAGTGGATGGGCACAAATAAATGGGAGACACGGGATAGGTATGTAGGTGAGGAGTACACATTGGAGTTGTATCAAGGTATCAGACAACTCCAGAGAGCAAAGGTCATACATATTATTTTATTCTTTTACTTCAGTCATTTTACTGCGGTCATGCTGGAGCACAAATCAACCCCAGGACTTATATTTTTAAAACCTACGACTTATTCTATCTGTCTATTTTGCAGGACCTCTACATTACGGGGGCGTAAACACACCAACATTGGCTCTCAAGCAATGAAGTGGAAACAAACACGCAGATTTATATAAATGCGGCGGGCTTCTTTTAGTTTCCGTCGACCAAATCCAATAACAAGGCTTTGGTTAAGCCGTAGCTATATGAGAAGACACCGACACAAGGTGCAACGCAGTTGGACTGAACCCGGGGACGTATGGTTGGAAAGCAAGCATATATATGCATGTAAATATGTATAAATGTATATTTTTTCATCTTTTGTTTTTTACTTGTTTCACTCACTGGACTGCGACCACGTTGTAGAATCAAATTCACGTTGTAGAACAAATCAACTCCCATAGTTTTCTTTTTCTTAAGTCTAGTGCTTATATCGGTTTTGTTTTTCGATAACGCTAAAGTTTATAATTAAAGAATTAAAGTTTAGAACATAGGCATTCAATATAGTATCCGAACCTTGTTTCAATGTAACTCACAGTTAGTGTTCCTGCAGAGAACATTCACCAGTTATGGCTTCCAGGCGTCATCAGCGACACTGTGCGTTTGTTCTTCGATCTATGTCCGGAATTTCGAGAGTATATTTCAAATTATTTATACGGAAGACGGAGTGTAACTAGAAGTATTTATTAGCACAACATCCTATCGGTTTCATTCTGCAATGATCCCTAGTGGGTGTGGGGTGGTATATTTTCTGTTTGGTTGCTAGCGGCTGCCAGCGTCAATTGTCTGTTCGAAATGATTTCATATTCAATGTAATGATACACTTCTATAAGCTAATTAAGGACATGAAAGTAATTTTAGCTATAAATCAATAAAGAATTAGTTATTAGGAATTAAAGTGTGATAATTTTGGTCATCTTAGCCAATCGTAAGCCACAAATACATTCATGTCTGTTTTGATAGTAGTAAGCGGAAAACATGAGAACGCTTTTGACTGTTGCTATAGTAACTGTCTTTGAAACGTCTGCGGGGAAGCACGTGTTCAGAGTAGTCAACCGAGGAAGTGTCCTACCTGAGCAGCGGGTCTTCGTGGTAGTGTGACGCGAGACCAGATAGATCTTTTCTGTATACATATTTAATTTTTAATTAAACATATTTAAATTGTTTGTTTAATGTTTATATATATATACGACGGTCTTCATTCAGTTTCCGTCTACCAAATCCACTCACAAGGCCATGGTCGGCAGGATGCTATCGTAGAAGACACTTGCCCAAACTGCCACTTAGTGGGATTGAACCCGGATCGATGTGGTTGGTAAGCAAGCTACTTACAACACAGTCACTCCGGCGCCTACATATATATATATGTATATATATATATATATATATATATATATGTATATATATATATATATATATATATATATATATATATATATATATATATATATATATATATAACGTGAGAGAGTTAGGGGTTGGGGGTACAACCCACTAAGGGATAGTATCTATCCAGTATACTGCTGGGAGGGTACCCAATTATTGCAACGCTAGTGCTATACTAGGTGCAATCAATGGGAGCGGGTAAAAGTGGAGGTTTTACCCAAAATTTGTATAACAATTAGAAAATGGAGGATAATATGCTGAACCCAACTACTTGCAGACGGTGTATCCCGTTGAATTCATTAATTTAATTCATAGCAAAAGTGACAAAGGGAGGAAGAAAAGAAAAAGAAAGAAAGAACCAAAGCACAGGTGTCCATGGCAGACTATGTTATTTTGCCAACATGGTTTACATATAGAAGTACAAAGTACATAAGGAATTAGAGGATGAACAGAAGTTTAATCTTACAGCTGTTACGGCCTAGTTTTGGCAGACCCCATTCTATCCGAATATTCCTTTCCGGAGTGATTATCGGATGACATTTTGAAATGGGGTTACATGCCCGAACCTCTAGGCCTCTTCAGAGATTCACAAAGGGTTACATATAGATGTAGAGCAAGAGGTAAAAACAGAGGTGTGGTAGAGACCAGAAGAAAAACAACAGCAAAAATAAGATAGAAATAAAAATAAAAATACAATTGAAATCAAAATATAAATAAAAATAAAAATTAAAAATACAAATAAGGGTACAGGAGGAAAAAAATAATAATAGTAGTAAAAAAGAATACATAAATGAAGGTATAGCATGTGGGACATGCAAACATATAGAAAAGATATATGTCAAAAAACCCTTAGAAACACAAGGCACCCAAAAAGCCTACAAACATTATAGATAGATCGCTATAGGCACTCCAATGCACATCTATATGTGTTGGTTCGTGTGCACAGCCTTACTCGGATGTCCCCTTACTCTCATGTGTGCATATACAAGTTTTTATAAGCAAACATTCCACCACATACGTTGTTTGTGGCATCAGCTCTATTAGCCGTATCTAGAAAGCTGGAAGTGTTTTTTAGAAAGGAGGTTTTGTTGAGTGTGTGTGTGTCATTTCTGTATATATTGGAAGGTTCTATGTAGAAGTTCATTTTATACAAGTTATTAATGTTCTAGTAGCAATAACAGTGAAGGTGACGATGACGGTGACAACAACAACAACAACAACAATAATATGCCAAACTTTCAAACTTAGCGGTGTAAGATATCCTGTTGCCTCTTCCAACGGCTCTACCATTCTGC
The DNA here is from genome assembly GCF_046866305.1 of Octopus bimaculoides. Taxonomy (NCBI): domain Eukaryota; kingdom Metazoa; phylum Mollusca; class Cephalopoda; order Octopoda; family Octopodidae; genus Octopus; species Octopus bimaculoides. The sequence continues at coordinate 69,962,055 of NC_142932.1, read as the reverse complement.
TGCTAGTGGGAGAGGGTTGATTACTACCGCTAACTTCCTCCTTCCAATTGGGCAACTATTGTTTTAAACTGCCTACGCTTAGCTACGGTTGGATAGCCAGTGACCGGTCAAGATGCTAGCCTGCCTGCGCCCCCCCCCCCACACACACACGTGTGCTGTGTAAATCCCCCCCGTACTCACTCTCATGCGTGCGTGTATGTACATACATATGTATGCGCGCAGCCACACATCTCTTAATTCCATAGCCATAACAGTAACAATGAGGATAAATACATTCTCATCTATACATATCCAGATATACATCCTTGTACACATTATGTCCCCTCACATATACCCATACTTATTCATACATACACAACTGTGTGGCCAACTATCATTACATCCGTATGTACACAACTACATACCTACCTACATACTCACCTATACATATACACATACATAAATACACACACACACACACACAACTAGATGTACACACACGCACACATACTTATACATGCATACACCCCCACATATACATATACCCACACATATACCCATACACATATATACACACATATATATACATACATATGTACACACATCCATATAGATATCCACATCCACATACGCACATCCACGTACACACATCCACGCGTGCACTCACAAGCAAATAGATATGCATGTGCATACATACAGCAGGAGTATCCCTAGTAATAGAAGACCAACGGCAACAAGAACAATACCAACGACAACAACATGTAGGTGCATCTACATGTGCACACACATATACATATATCTATACGCATAGCCACTTCTATTAGTTTTGATAAAGGGGCCGTGCCTGCAGTGCTACCCATTTTCTAGTGTATGTCTTCCTGCCTATATGTTAATATCAAGCTAGGTTTACCTCCTAATTTCTGTAGCTATATATATATATACACACCCACACACACATATACACCCACACATATATACACACACACACTCACTCATACACAAATATACATATACATACATATACATACACATAGATATATATATGTATATATATATATATATATATATATATATATACACACATACATACACATGCACATCTATGTACCCACATATATGTTCACCTAAGTATCACGTGTTAGCCCTCCCAATGTCAGCAGGGCATAATTAGTTATCGCTAGCGAAAAGCGGTGTCCTAGTACTAGGTATTTTCCTATATTAGATCTATGTATGTAGATAACAGAGTTACATATGCCATAACCTAGCATAAGAATAGTGGTTAACTTAAATATGTATTATTAAAAGCATGCGCTGTATCTAGACCTGGGTTCTACTTGAATTTAGAGAAAGTACATCCAATTCTGTGAAGGCATGAAACGTTTCTTTCCTTCAAACTATTAATAATCGGGATTTTGGTCCTAATTAGGAAAAAGATTTCATTTATGCATAGTAGGCATTTCCTATTTTTGTTATTATATGCAGGTGCGGATGCTAATATTTCCCAGTGCAGGCTAAAATTGATGCCCTTATCCTTTAGTTCCCATATGTAGCTACTTAATCCGGTAGAATGCCTTCTGTTCCCATTCCTAAACGTGTAGTAGTGGTAATTAAATCTTTGTTTCATACTATTTTTAGTCGCACCCACGTATGCCCTGTTTTCATACTTTGTGTTTACCACACATTGGTATACCACTTCCCTTCTCATGCAGCTATTTCCGAACACGCAGCTTTCCTTTACTCTACAATTGCAAGTTCTACCTGGGTGCCCATAGTTAGTGTGATTAGTGCTAGGATTTGTTATGCTACTGCCATTTATATATATATGTATGTATGTATGTATATATATATATATATATACATACTAATATATACTTTTGTTATTTACACCACCTGTCCTCGTCTGTTGTTATTTTTTGTATAATCTCCCATATATATATATATATATATATATATATATATATATATATATATATATATATATATATATGTATATATATATATATATATATATATATATATATACATATATATATATATATATATATATATATATATATATATATGTATACGTATATATATACGTGTGTGTGTGTTTGTATGTATATATATGTGTGTGTGTGACGGTCGATGAGCGTGTAAATATAGAGGGTTGCGTATTTGTACATGAGTTGGGTGTCGCGAATGCATATATGAGGGAGCGTATGTCCGTCTGTACGTGAGTGAGTGAATGTGCCTATTGACAGGATGACCGATGTATGTCGATATGTATGTGCATATGTGTGAGCGTACGTTTGGGTTAGTGCATGTGTGTGTGAATTTATATGGGCGTGCGTGTACAGTATACATATGTATGTGTGTGTCTGTCTGTCTCTGTGTATGAGTCGGTGTATGAAGCAACAAAGACTAAAGATTGGAATGACATCCCCACTAAAATTCCTGACCATCCCGTTAAGCTTGACTGCTCTAACCAGCCATTCAAACGCCTATGCACAATAAAGTCATTCAATCTGATGCTATAAACACCTTCTCCACTCACACAATCCTCCATTTACATTAGATTCGCTGTAAGTTTTATTTCTCAATTTTTTTTTTTAGTAACGACTTCTTGACCACAACTATAAACACCCCTACTCTTACTTATATTAGAGGCATCGTGTTTTTATTCTTTCATTTTCTTCCTAACCACATCTTCACTTTACCAAATGCGTCTGAACTGGAAGCGAAAATGGAACGTGAATCTGGTAACTCCCACTTGGGAGCAATGCAGGATGAAGCCGAAACGATTATTGTGTTAATAAATGCTTCTAGTTTCACTCCGTCTTCCATATTAATAATTTAAGATATATATATAATTGAATAAGAGAGTTAACAAGGAGTACGGTTGGACAGTTATTTTTTAACCACTACACATGTTTCATACCACATAGTTCTTCATATACAGGAACTTGATTATTCAGCGGTTTACCTCTGTAATGGGATCCAATTGTATTTCTTCAGGTGATATTCAATTGCTCTCCCCGTTATTTACAAAATCTTCGATATCGATGCTAACACATCCATCTGCCTTGTTTGCATTTAATAGACGCTTACAGTTTCATTCCGCTTGCTGTTAACATGCTTCAGCGTGTCTGCTATGAGTGGTATTGGATGTATTGGCTGTTTATTTTGTTCCTCATGTTAGGTTTCACGTGTGAAATTTTATTATCCGACTTTCAGTATTCGTTGGTTCAAAAACACACAGCCATGCCCATATATATATATATATATATATATATATATATATATATATATATATATATATATATATTATACACACACACACACACACACACACACACACACACACACACATATATATATATATATATATATATATATATATATATATATATATATATATTCATGTTCACACACAAATACACTCACATATGCCTTCATACATAAACAGTCATTTACATACGTATATATACGCATGCATATAAATCTCTCGCATCCTCTTGTGTATATATATATATATATATATATATATATATATACACGCATATACATGCAAACTTCTATATATACACCGATCAACAGATACATTCAACTCGTACATACATGCATATACATTTATTTACATATATGTACTTACTTATATTTTTGAGCACTCCAATATATATACATGTGGGATGGAAAGGATGGGAAGTGGGGGAACTGAATTATAATCATTATTTTTATACACTGCACCATCTTGAAAATGCATATTTGGCGCGGTGGTTACAACTTGGAATTTTCTCATCATGCTTGTTTACCAGGTTCTCATTACACAGTAGTATGCGCAATGCTCCCTCAAGGCAAAGGTCATATTTGCCGGATGGCGAATTACATGGGTGTGCATTTTTATTATTGACCATTTCATTTCGTATTTAATTTTTTATTCTTTCAGTCTCCATAACAGGTCCACCAGTGAAGTTGCATGTCATTTGTTTACTTTTTTGGAATGACGAGATGTGGTTGCGATAACGGACTTTTAATTGGTTTTCCAACTCACCTATATATACATATTTATGCTGGGATGTGGATATTATGCATTTGTGTAATATATATATATTTTTTTTTTTTTGTTGACACATTGATTCATGAGCGGACAAGCAGATTTTCTAGGGATTGTGCAGTTATTTGTACCATCATTATTTATATGTTTATCTGGTGACATTTTGATTCTGTTTTCATGACGAACCGTTTGATTGTTAGTGTCTGAAGCACTCTGGAATCGGCAATATTTTTTATTGGATTTTTTTTTTGATGATTCGTTTTAATTTTATTGCCACCGTCTTGTACGCTATCTGATTTTTTTGATTTTTTTTATTGGCCTTAAATTCTCTGATGTTTTATTAGTTTGTTCTTTGCCAGCAGACATTGTTTGTTTGTTAACTTTCCTGTTGTATTCATGTATGTAGTACTCCAAGTTGGAAGACTTTGCGTACGATATTTTCACTATGTGCTTGCTAAATAAACGGTAATATTTATGTGTTTTAGGAAAGCATCTATTTAATGCTGCAATGAATGGCTTACCTATCTTGGACGATATTTGCAGTCCAAAAATTGGATTATACCATAGAGCCTCCGAATTTTTGTACCCTTTGCTTGGTTTCTTCTTCCTATTTTGCGTATTTTTGCAATTATGTGCGTCTATATTACAATTATTTTTATTCTTTTGGGTTATATCTGTCTTCCTCCGATCTTTCTTTCCGTTCTTCCTCGGGTTTTCTCTTCTTTATTATTATTCGTTCGTTGATGTCATTCGTGTTTTGTGTGTAGTCTACATTATTTGCGTTTGTGTTATTGTTATTTGTGGTGTCGTTATTTTCAAATATGATTTTCCCTTTATATCCCGCCCTAAGTAGCGCCTCTTTGTAGTATGGTGCATCTTGCTCGAATATTTCCTCTGTGGCTAATAATCTTGATATTCTGGTAAATATGTTCCTAATTATTCCTTTGGTTATGGACAGTGGATGATTGGAACTTAAGCACTCATTTGGCTACTTTCCATATTAAAATTCGCATCTAGAAAGTTTACCTTACGGTGATTACAGTCTATGGTTATAGAAAGGCCGAAACTTTTTAAAAAGTTGTGGAGTTCTTTCTATATCTTTCTATCTCTATTTTTATACAGTTTGTCATTAGGAAAAGAGCATCGTTCCTATACAGACTTCCCGTTATCTGTGGGAATTCAGATTTGATCAGGAATAAGAGGAAGATTCCAGCGATATCCGTTACCTGAGCAGAGTCACTCAATCCCATTATTATATCAAACGAATTAGCCCCGTCTGATCTCGTCCATAATTTGTTATCGTAACTAATGACAGTTTGACCAGCTGTTAAAATTCTGTCCACGTCTGCCCTAAATAAACAAGATATTTCCATTGCGAATATAAGAGCTTTATTTAGTACTATAGGATTAATCGTGGAATAGTAGCTATCTATATCTAATTGTATAAATTTGTATTTTTTAGTTTTCTCCGCTTTCGTAAATCATCCGATAACCTCCCGAGTGCCGGATCACAATGAAAGTCTAATCTCAGTAAAATAAGAATTCAGAGAGAATCAGGTAGCTGAAAATATATACACAAGGTAGGGACGGATAAAACTGTGGTTCCGGACTATGTTTGGTAAGTACCAAATAGGATATTCCGGTTGTGTTCACAGAGAAAACCAACCCTACGATTATTTAGCACCTAAGTGCAGCTCGAAATCACGCGTTACTTTGAGTAGTACGTTGTTGGCATATTCTAGGGCAGGGATGGGGAACCTTTTTCTACAAGAAGGCCACCCTACAATTCATCATCCCCCATAGAGACCGCGTTGAACAAATTATTTTCAAGTTTTAGTCATTTTATCCCCTAAGTATTTTATTAGTAATCTAATAAAAGGAGACAAATGTGTAGAAATCGAAAGCATGATTTTTCAAATATTTTATTTGAATAAGTACTTTTATACAAATAATAGGTAAAAGAATAATATCGAAAGCAAGACATTTTCAGATATTTTATTGGATACAAGTAATAAGTAAATAAATAACAATCTTATAAAACGGATAGTTTATGAACATCGAGAATATAACATTTTCAAATATTTAATTTAGGCAAGTAGGCACTTTTTTACAAATTAATGACTTCTTTGTATTTACTTTTTTTCTTTTTAAGAAAGCCTTTTGATATCATAGAGTTTCTTAGTTTCAATTGTTCCTCCAAATGCTCATCTGTCAATTGCATTCTCAGCAAATTTTTGACTTGCGTCAAGTATGAGAATGTGAATTCACAACTGTATGTTGAAGAAAAGTAGGATATTAGTCGACGGGCATGTTCACGAAGACGAGAATATTCTACCGCATTTTTCCAAATTTCAATGGGATTTTCCCTCTTGTCAAACAGAGATTTAAGGATATTATCTTCAGACATTTCAATAAGCTCCATTTGTAACTCTTCGGGAGATACATCAACTAAGTGAGGCTGAAAAGCAAGTTTCAGAGTGAAGTTATGTTTTTCAAAGTCATTGAATTTTTCTTATATTCTAATGAGTCTAAAACTGATCCGTCTTCTTCAAAAGATTCATAGATATCTTCTTCATTTTCACTTGGAAAGTGCTCAGAAAGTTTTGTTTAAGCCGAAATGCACTAGAAGAACATTTTTTTCTAGATTCCCAAATATTTTGCCACGTATCATAAATACATTTATTTTCGTCTTGCATCGAAATGTTTAACTCATTTTGTTTTGACATCACATCACATAAAAATGCAACATCTCTGTAAAAGTTTGGATCTGATAACTCACAATGCTTGTTGTTTCCTTTCAAAAAGTCAATTATTTGCCTTCGTAAAAATAAAATTTTGACCAATATTTTTCCTTGAGAAAACCAGCGTACTTTTGAGTGATAAGCCAAACCCACATTGATTACTTTGCCATCCATCATTTGCATGTTTCGAAATTCACGATGTTTCAGGGCATTTGCTCGAATATAGTTTACAATACTGATAACCTTCTGTAAAGTGTCATTTAAAAATGACAGGTTTTGCACGGAGATCTTGCTGATGTAAAATACAATGAAAAGAAATCAGTACATTTCTTTCTTTGGTTACTCTTTTATGATGCGCTATAAATCCATCATTTTCAGCCATCATAGCTGGAGCACCATATGACATTGCTCTTTGAAGTTGTTAAAAATATCTATCCTTCTTGTCCTTCCTTTAAGGGTGCCTAAAGCAAATAATTCTTCATATAATTGAATATCACTAGTAACATCACGAATAAAATACAGTACTTGTACTGAATCTGTAGAATCTGGTGATTCATCCAAAGCTACTGAGCAATATAATTTTCTTTTGGGATTATATTTTACAATTGCTCTGTTACATTACGGGCGAATTTATGCTGTCGATCTGTATTAGTCCTTCTTGAAAGAGGCACCTCTTTATATTTGTTAACTTTATTGGGATCTATACATCTTACCACTTCTAAAATGCATTCCTTTATGAGTTCTGCGTCGCTGAATGGCTTACATGTTTTTCCAAGCAAATATTCAACTTTATAGCTGGTTTCTGTCGTAGCATTCCCTTGATGCAACACAGCTTGTAAAAATTGTCTTTGCTTTGTTTTCCATCTTTCAATTTCTGCAATGCTTACTTTCGAGACTCGCCCTATAATTTGGCATATTTATCGTCTTTATGAAGAGCATAATCTTGGTGTGCATTGAGTTTCCTAACCGTTACAATTGCGGTATCACAAAACAGGCAAGAAATTGTTCCTCCACTATTTACTAAAATATATTGCAATTCCCATTCTCCAATGAAATGATCATGTTTTCTACTTTCAAAGTTCGTTTTAATCTTTTTGAAATAATTATGGATTAAAAAGAAATGTATTTATTCTGAAGAACCATAAAAAAAAATAAAAGTTTAATAACGAATTTGTAAAGCCGGCCGCACACTGACCCAAATAAAAAAGTCTTAGATAAGACAAGATAAGCTTGCATCCAAAATCATGTTTTTGGTTTTGACTTTAGCAATTGTTACTACCATTCGAAACTGAACAACATCTAGATTAGCTATAATTCTTTTTTTCTGAAATTAGTACTATTATTTATCATTATCGAATTGTTGCAAAAATTATGTCAAATATCGATGGCTTCCAATCTCACAAAATAACGACAATTGTTGAAGTTAACACCAAGATTCCAAGAAAATGGTTGCAGGCACTGACTGACAGTGTCTTGTCTAAGACCGTTTTGTGTGAAGCAGTGAGCAGCCGCCTTAACAGAGAAGCAATGAACATGATCACTGTATCACTTATCAAATCTCAATGATAAAAAACAATTCTCTAAAATTAACGCACGCACTGATGGATTTACGGTTTCAAATAAAGCCATAACTAACTGAATCTCACTATACAAGGCCGTATAGATGTAGAGACTCAAAGTCCGCATGAAGTTGGCCGCGACTACACTATTACTAAGTACATAACACAGATCACGATGAAAAGGTGGACGAGACAGGAACTCTTTGTGTTATATGATATTGAAGGTCAGCGACCCGGGTGAGATAGGAATCTGCTAAACTGGATCTTAGGCAGGTGGGGGTGTAGGTGATATTTTATTATAGTATTCTTAGAAAAGTGGGAAGTAAGGAGAGGTCATAATATAAATTAAGGATAGAGAAAGAAAGAATAAATAAAGCAAAATTAAGGGTCAAGACAAATAAAAGGATACAAGGCAGTTAGACATAGGGTTGGGGTTTAGGATTCACTAGTTAATGCTAAAGAATGAAGGGAGTTTGGCAGAGATACACAGAATTTAGGTGTATGCTGTAGATATTGGTTGAAGTTCTAACTTTTATGGAATAGTAGTGCTAGTAAAAGTAGAGCACTTCTTATCATAAAGAAGTTTAAATAATGAGATGTTACATAATGAACTACAACTAGAAAAGAGTTAGAGGAAATACCAGAATGGATATCAAAGAAAGTCAGCAGTAGGGTGTAGTTTAATGATTAACAATATGGAATGTTTTAAAGGTGGTGTTGATATTATTTAATTACACAGTAAAATCACCTGTGTGTGAATCAGGTGAAGCAACTCCAGACAAAAGTCGTGGGTAAGAGGTTTGGATAGTGTGTTCTATCTATTAGTTAACAAACGCTAAGGTGATGTGCTGGCAGAACCGTTAGCACGCTTGACGAAATGCTTAGCGGTGTTTAGCCTGTCGCTACGCTCTGAGTTCCAATTCCGGCGATAACGACAGTGCTTTCCAGTACCAGTGAAACACTGGGGCGATGCAATCGACTATCCACCCGACGCCAGATTTGAGGCCTTATGCCTCCAGTAGAAAGGATTATTTAACAAGCGCTGCTCAAATAACTATATCTAATAGAATTGGAAAGGAACTGGCTAGGGTGTGCAGGCTGCTACTCCTAGGTTAGATATCTTTGCTATCGTTATTGCATAATACCGGGTACACCCCATATAAAATGGTTTGTTCCTTCAATATACCATATCATGCAATTATATCAAGAGCAGTTCGAAAATAACGGTAAAGGAAACGAAACTAGGAATCAAAAAGTAATAGATAGACCTAAGAGCTAATATGGAGATTGTTTAATGTCCTTGAAATATCTAAACATGCGGATAGCCTTATGTATGCAGGAAAGGTGAAGGTCTAGTTTATTATTTAGTAGGTTTTCACTAGTTGATCTCTTTAAAATTTCAAACAGCTCCATAGAACAAAGTCTGCACCCGTATCTGTTGTTTAAGTATGGTTTCCAACTCAGAACGAATTTAACATTGTCTTCCTTTAGGTCCCAAATCTTCGTGGCTAGAGTCGTCATACCAACACTATGTCTTAATTGATAGGAAGAATAGTGATTACATAAGTGCCCCTTGATATTTACAGAGCAGCCGATATAAATACAAGTATAATAGATACAAGTATAATAAACGAGACCTTCGACTTTCCTGTATAAATAAGGCTATCCGCACGTTTAAATATTTCAAGGACATTAAACAATCTCCATAATAGCTCATAACCTAGGGCCAATCTAATTTACTGTCACTTTTTGCTGACCCAATAGTCAGTCGATCTCCCTATTAGTGCCCGAGTCCTTCTAGTCTCGTTTCCCTTTACCATTACTTTCTAACCGCTCTTACTATACTTGCAAGGTAGGATCAGGTATTAAGCAATAGCGATAGCAAAAACATCTAGCCTAGGACTCACAGCCTGCAGACCTTAGCCAGTTCATTTCCAATTCTAATAGATACAGTTATTTGAGCTACGCTTGTTAAATAATAGATAGAATACACTATTCAAACCTTTGACCCACGACTTTTGTCTGGAGTTGCTTTACCTGATTTACACACAGGGGATTATACTATCTAATTAAATCATATCAACGCCAACTTTGTATCCTTCCAAATTGTTAATACTTCTGGCATTCTTTGATATCCGATCTGGTATTTCCTCTAATTCCATTCTGAGTGGAGTTTATTATGTAATCCGTCCTTCTTTAAACTCCTTAATGATATGTAGTACTCACATTACATCTTATTATTCGATTGTCTTCGTACATTCCTCCAAATTTTAACCAATATCCATAGAACACCTCTAAAGCCTGTGTATCTCTGCCAAACTCCCTTCATATTTCAGCATTAGCTTGTGAATCCTAAATCCCAACCCTATGCCTAACTGCCTTGTATTCTATTATTTTTCTTCACCCTTACTTTTGCTTTATTTATTCTTTCTTTCTTTATCCTTAATTTATATTAAGACCTTTTCTTACTTCCCACTGCTCTAAGAATACTATAATAAAATATCACCTACACCCACTCCAGCCTACCAGTTTAGCAGACTCCTATCTCACTCGGCTAATATGATATCTCACCTTAGATATCATATTACACACTTTCAAGAACTATATTCTTAACCTCAACGACCAAATTTGTTGGTCATTTTCTCATTTCATAGTTGGTTTCGGCAAACTTCAGCCCCACCCCTGCTATACACTTGGGATAATCTTTTATTCGCAAATTTACTTTTCATCTGATGATTATGTTGTTTTTTTTTTGTTTGTAATGGATTAATGTTTTCATTCTTCTATTAAAAATGATACGTAAGAAACAGTTGTAATGGGCTGACAATTATCCGTCGTATGTGATTACTCATTTGAGAAGACATATAATGGGCATCGTCCAGTGTCCCCTGATCTCCGATAACTCAACATGGCATTGTAACACTCTGTCTTGAGATATTGCCTGACGAGCATAGTATATTGCACAACTTGGGTATTGTATTACGTCCACTTCGAAATAATTATCCCTAATGAAACAACCTGAGCAACACTCGCCTATCTATTTATTTATTATATGTGTGTGCGTGTATGTGTGCGTGTGCATGCTCGCGTGCGTACGTGTGTGTGTGCTTGTGTTTGCGTATATATGCACTGTGTGTGTATTTATGTCTTTCTAATTCTAAGCTAATAATCGGAAGTCAAACAATCTGTCGTAGATAAAAACTTACATTCAATTTCTTTATGAATCTCTCGTATGTGCAGGAATGAGTATGTGATACGAAGCTTGCTTCCCAACTACATGGTTCCGGGTTCAGTCCCACGGCACGGTACACTGGGCACCTGTCTTCTACTATAGCTGCGGAGCGACCAATGCCTTGTGAGTGCGTTTAGTAAATAGAAACTGAAGATATATATATATATATATATATATATATATATATATATATATATATATATACTATATATAAAACAGAGATGTGTGTGTAATCGCTTTTCACGTGAAATTGACTTCACCAAATGCTTCCATACTTGTGATGCGTGAATGATTTGACCTCGGATAAATCTTAGGCTCTTCATTTGATTTGTTTAATTAAAAATAAATAATATTGCTTTATATTTAAGATTCACTTCTTTAAAAAGGTTCCTCAATGTCAACTTCCGGTATTGACGTAACAACGGCAAAAACCTTCACTCTCTATTTTGTGTGTGAGTGTGTGTGTGTTCGTGTGTATGAGAGAGAGAGTAAATACTACATACACACCGCTCTCTCACTCTGTCTCACACACATACACATGCACACACACACCCCTTGACTCACTCACACTCTGTCTCTTACAAATACACACATACATAAATGTATACAAACATATTTACAAAGACACACGTATGTAATCGCGCGCGTGCGTGTTTGTAAGAGACAGAGTGTGAGTGAGTCAAGGGCTGTGTTGTCATATGCATCCATCCAAAGATGTATGTATATTTATGCATGTACGTATACATGACAACAAACCTCTCTCTCTCACTCACACTCTGTCTCTTACAAACACACACACACATAAATGTATACAAACATATTTACAAAGACACACGTGTGTATGCGCGCGCGCGTGCGTGGGGGGTTCCACAATCGCCATTTATTTCAATTACTCTTGTGAGGATATTCACGTAAATCGTTTTTTTAATTTAATCCCCATTTTAATTTTGGTAAAAGTTTCGAAGTACCAATGAGGCTTTTTGGCACATCTTCAATTTTCCCCATTCATGAGAGGCGCCCAGCCATCATTCATCTGAGAGTCCATCTACAGAATGTCCTCTCAAATTTCTATACAGCATATTTTGCCTTTTTTTCTTCAAGTATATAAGCAACAATTGCATTCCCGAGCAACGCCGGGTGCCTCTGCTAGTATATATATATATATATAATCTTTGTGCGCGTCTTTGCGTCTCTGTTTGTCATCACCACCGCTTGACATGCGGTGTTGGTGTGCCTACGTCCATGTAACCTAGTGGTCCGACAAAAGACAATACCATTACTATGCTTAAAAGGATAAATACTGGGGGCAATTCATTCGACTAAAAATTGTTCAAGGCGGTGTCCTACTATGGGAGCAGTCAAGTGATTGAAACAATGGAAAGATAAAAGTGATACTATTGTTACCATCATACTGTAGATAACTTTGAAATTATATTTTTGCAAGCATAGGCAACATCAGGAATTATTTCATACTTTCAATTATTAGATTTTATAATTTATTATACTCCTTGGTACCTATGCAAAAGTATGAAATGAATTCAAATGATGACAGAAAGTATTTATTAACTGAATATAAAAGAAATAAACGAAAACAATAACGTACATACTCATTCATAATATATTTCGTCAGATTCGAACTTGAATATGCTAATCACCATTCTATCGAGCCTACGGAGGGCAGCTCTTTATTCTTCCTTTTTATACTTCTCTCATAGCTTCTCTTTCATTTACACTTCTTATTCTCCTTCGTATTCCGCCCCTGTCTGTTTGATTCTTTTTCACTGTGGGTGTAGCGCTCATTTACTCATCATGTGCCACGCACCTTTTATGTTAATGATCCCTATCCCTCTTCTCCCAACCTGTCTTTCTATACGATATAAAGCGTGACTTGAGAAATCAACCTACCAACCAACCAAACGACCAACGTTTATATCGATGATTACAAAAGCTATAACGTATTCATTGTTTTTTTTAAGCAAAATAGTATCTATCATGTGTTAAGAGGGGGTATAAGTTAGTAAGGATGAGAGTATATAGGTCATAAGATTTATGTCATCTAAAAAGGATCCGTCCAATATATAAGAAATTCATATTTTTAAAATTGTCTTTCAGACCTCTCATCCGCTAATAATGTACCTAAGCGTTTCAGAATTTAACGTCATGATCGATTAGTTTTCTACCAGGAGAGCTTCATTTGTCGCTCATCCACTTAAAGCTGTGCATCCGCAAGAAAACTAATCACCCAATGAATCATCGGGAATTTGAGAGAAAGAAATATCTTTTGACTATCCTTTACCCGATCATTTTTTCTTTGCAATGCACATACGGAGATAATATAATTCCTGTTTCTTCGGGGACGCCATATCTGAAATGGAAATTTCGAATGAAATGCTTCAGTGGAACATGGACAGTCTTAGCATTTTGATATGTTCTTCCAATTTCTTTTTAAAGAAAATTGTTCATCGAAGCAGCAATTTTCATTTCATCCTTCGTTCTGAAGGCAACATATGATAATAAGTGATTCAAACAAAAAGTAAACAATATTATTGCATATTTATTCTCCATCAGTGATTTTCATTGAAGGTCATATTACAGGTTGCTGGCCATATTAAGTTCCATTTCCATTTAAATGCCAATAATGATGAGGCTGCTACTTTATTATTGTTTTATATTCTACCTTCCAAACTTCTGATTTGCTCCCAACTTCTCGTTAGCCGGACGCTTATCAATATAAGACCCTTTCTACTTTTATTTTTCACACATTTAATTCGTTTATATTACATTTAAGGAATTTGAATTTTGAAATTTGGACTTGCAGCGTCCAGCGGTGCCAAATTTAATCCCTCACAACCGAAGTGAGTTTTGAAGTGTTAATTCCTAGGAAAGAGGATTTCTAAGGAATTGTCATGGACAGCATTTACTACCTTTGTATATGTGTGTATGTACATATGTGGGTGTATATCTATGTATGTGTATATATACATATATATATATATATATATATATATATATATATATATATATATATATATATATATATATATATATATATATATGTACGTATGTATGCATGTATGTATATATATATATATATATATATATATATATATATATATATATATATAAATATATATATATATATGAATATATATAGAGAGAGAAATCTGAAGTGCAAATAAGTACATTGGTTCACAAACATTATAATAAAAATCCTTACGTGAGAAGGAAGACAATACCTTATTATTGCTTATCTTAGCATTAAAATTTAAGGATGATGAGACATAATCGCATTAATTTCAATCGCTGCCTTGAACGTAATATTTAAAGGTACGATATATTGCTGTGATAGCAACAACTGAGAGATTCTAACGTAATCTTTGAATATAAAACACAATGAAACGCTGAATATTAATGGAAAAATTAAATATATTTGGAACAAACCTTGTATATAACTTCAGAACCTATAAGACATTGCTCATATTACAAACTATTGTTCTTATTATATCGAAAGTTTTTTTTTTGAAGAGTAATTTCATTTTTGCATACGAAATATGCAGCGAAACAACACGTCCCGTATGTATATACGCTCATATATATTGACGTGTGTTATGAGTGTAAATATAGAAGTTAATATATTCATGCCGCATACTAATGAATTCCTAATGTTCAAACGACTTAAGATGCACGTATGTCCATATGCATAGTTTTCTCTGTATATTGTTGTACGCGCGGCCAAGGATTAGATTTAAAAATTCACAGCTTCATTATTCCAGTTATAGGCCTACAAAGAATCAAACTTCAGAAGATATGAAATTTAAATCCAAATGTATAAATAAAACATGCAATTTTCTCAGAGATATTGATCACGTTCTTTCTTGCTTAATTCAAGCTGTATTATACATTATACATATATACACAAAACAACACACTAAACACCTACACATGTTCATATCTAACTAATTAACTATATATTCCCGTACATATGGATGGATATGAATGTGTGTGCATGTGTGGGTACGTGGGTATGTGTATGTGTACGTGTGCAATTTATTTTTCTTAACTAATTTTGTTTTAATTATGCGTATAACTCTAGGCCACAAATGGTCTCTATCCATTTTGTTGTATATATGTCTAAGTGCTTTGTATTCCTAGAGATGGAAAACTTATGACTTCCAATGAAGTAGAATCAGTTGCCCATAGCCGGCCTTTTGTCTCCAGAAAAATAAAGCAGGCTGTTATTTTCTCAGTAGCATTTTAATTTCGGAGAATTGTTGTTTGAAATTATTCTCCTACTCATTCGGAATCAGCTGGTTTATATTGTTGCGAGTGCGGATGAGAAGGTTGCTGCGATTTCCCACATTTGTGATTTCACATTTGACTGAATATAATGAGTTATAATTAATATTTCTTTGTCATGCTATAGGTATGCACAAATATGACATAAACATGTGTGTGTGTTTGTATTATGTTTATAAATTGCCTATTAAAATGCATGACATATTTAAAGTTTTATGTGCTCCATCGTATGCTGAAAAGAATGGACGACAAGACAGATAACGTAGTCGGAATTAAAGTCTTATATAATGTACCAGGCTTCATGAGTTTTCTCTGTTCCTATTCCAGAATGCGGGTAAATGTCCCTCACATTCTACCATATCTGAAATTATGAAGACGGTCTAACCACATCGGAGGAAGTAGTCAATTGTAGAACCGATCTATCTCGTCCGTAACCTTTGGTAAAGATCCGCGTGATGAACAGAATTTTACCCTCACTTTTGAAATCAGAGAGATGATGTCGCATATTTCTATCCACAAATGAGCTGAAAATGCAAGATCTAATTGATTACTTTCTAGTCATACATTCGTAAAAGAAATATTACGCATAGTTTGTCCAGACTGAGATTAGTACCCTATCATCGCTAAAATTGAAATTTATTCCTAATGCTGACAAAGTTGTTAATTTTGAAACTAAAATCAGAACTGTAATAATCGTTGTAATCCCTAACTTCAAGAAGACAATATCCAACCATGGACGTATTTTGCTCTTAAGATTTGGTAGTAGATCTCTTTTGAGTAAATGCCACTAAGATTCACTTCAAATTATTAGAAATCCTCGAGTTATGATTTCTTACACAAATTGCAGAACCTTAAAATTGCTAAATTTCTATATGAGAGAAAGTTATAAATAATTTTGGTTTCTAATCGCACAAAAATATGTTTTAATCGGTTGATCTACTTGTAAATAAGTGCTCGCAACTACCCTTATATTCTAAGGAAATGTATACTTCGTTTGTCACTAACAACACTGCAGCTTGACTATGTTGAAAAACATAATAGTTTGTCGCAGTCATAAGGTGCACACAAAATAGTCAATCGTTATCTTCCATGTATTTTGGCAAATGAATACTCATAAAATAAATTAGTGGAAGTTATATTTCTTTATTCCTCCATCTTCTCTTTCATTTACACTCCTTACTCCCCTTCGTAATCCACCCCTGTCTCTTTGATTCTTTTTCACTGTGGGTGTAGCGTTCATTTACTCACCGGGTGCCATGCACCTCTTATGTTAATGATCCCTATCCCTCTTCCATTCTCTCACCCTTTCTTTCTATACGGTATAAAGCGTATAGTTATATTTATTTATACAATTCCATGTCCATAAAAATTGTTGTTTAAAAAAATTACTATTAACTTAGAATACTTTTATACAATCCTACTATGAACAAACATTTCAAATTGTAAAATAGTTACTCCGATAATAACATGTATGAGATGGAAGAGGAGCCGACAGAGGAAATTTGGGTACAAAATGAGGCCAGCAAACAAACAAACAAAAAATGGTTTAGAACCATACCTGAAGACTATAGGAGGACGGGCTGAAACGTTCATAGGCTAATTATATAGGAGTGATGCTAGAGCTGTGAAATCTTGAGGGTATTTATTTCAACCCCTCTTATTAATAATTACCTTGTTTCTTTCCAGATAAACTGACATTTGACTGTTCAAAGAAGACTTCGAATGTAAATAGTAACGACTTCACTTGAAAATGGAGAGAATTTGGCATCGTGATGTTATCAAGTACCTGCAGAAAGGTTCGTCCCCAACAACATTCATGCTGACATGGTTGCTTTATTGGAGGATGATACTCCAGCTTTATCAACAGTGCAAAAATGGGAAGCTGAATTTAAGGAGGGAACGAAGAGTCTTGAAATTGGCTCAAGGTCTGGATGTCCTGCAATTGCCACCAACGGAGAAAACATTGATCGTGTTCACCACATGTTAACGAATGAAAAGAAAGTGATTATAAATCAAATAGGCAATGCTGTTAGTATATCCCGTAGGAGAGTTGAGAATATTCTTCACAATTAAATTGGCATGATGAAGGTTTATATTTGGTGGGTGCCACCTCTTCTGATATCTGATCAAAAGCTCATCAGGCTAATCCCATAACGAGAAAATCTGATATTGTTTGAGGTAGATACACCTGGTTTCCTTGAACGTTTCTTAAGCCAGGATTAATGCTGGCTTCATCAATTTGAGCCAGAAACAAAGGGACAATCTATACAGGGGAAACACCCTCATCCTCTGCTTCAAAAAGGTTAATAGTAAAGCGTCAAACGTAAAGATATCACCTCCAGAATTTTATTATAGCTGAAGAAAAGTTACATAAGGAGAGGACTACACGAAAATACTTAATATTACAGATATTGGTAAAGAGTGTATTGACCTTCTACAACGTAGCAATCACATGTATATTTAAAAACTACGGAAGTTCAGAATTCGATCAGAAACTAATTGCTTAAGTCTCAGTTATACTCGTTACTCCAACACCAAAACCTAGACTCAATAGGAAAAATAAATATTATAGGTTGGTTTATGTGTAGATACATATACTGACATCTTGTGCCCTTCTGAAGATACATTAGAATATTTCAGATGTATCTAGAAGCGACTAAAACACTTATTACTGACAGAATATTATGAACCCTTTATGTAGAATCGTGTCAATTTAGAACAATGTGTGTCAGTGTTTTAATGGATTTTTCACGTGGCATTAGCAACAGTTAGAGTGTGATACAAAAGATAGCTTTTAAAGCGGCTGCAGTTTAAATGTATGCATCGTAATGATACAAGATACCTCCAGTTTTTTAAACGAACTTATGACACGAAAGGTACATACACACATGCACTATTATTTATTGCATATATATTAATAAAACATGAGATTGAAAGTTAATCTAATATATAACAATCTATATATACAGACAGATTGTTATCTGCCGATATGTATAGACTTATACATACATATTTCTCTCTCTATCTCTCCCTCTCTCTCTCTCCCTCTCTCTCTCTCCCTCTCTCTCTCTCTCTCTCTCTCTCTCTCTCTCTCTCTCTCTCTCTCCCTCTACACACACATACACAAAATGATTCAAAAGCAGTGACACACGCACACACATACAGGTATCTGGGGAGGGAGAGTGACGATTATATAAAAACAACAAAAATTATATATATATATATATATATATATATATATATATATATATATATATATATAACGTATGACACAAGCATATATATACATACATACATACATACATACATACATACATACATACATATATATATATATATATATATATATATATATATATATATATATATATATATATACAGAATCTGTCAAAACACCATCATAGATATAGTTCATAGAGCAGCATTCACACAATCACTTTTTAGATAAACTTTTGCGAGCTAACAAATAATAGAATATTTAATATAATTCTCGACATACAAATGGACTTTTTTTAAAGATTGCCGATAATGTAATCTTGATAAACAGAAGCCCTGTGTATGGATAGACACACGCGCACACACAACTGCAACAAACATAGATATACCAACACATATATAAATATATGTGACTATACATATATATATATATATATATATATATATATATATATATATATATATATATATATTATATATATATATATATATATATATATATATATATATAATACAAAGAATATATATACATGTATACACACATATATGTACATACTTACATCTACATGTGTATATACATGCATATCAGGGTACAGGACGTTAGAACAATAAACTACAGACAACGG
>NC_142932.1:69934870-69937370 GCF_046866305.1 Octopus bimaculoides | reverse complement strand
TGAACATGTGAGCGACTGAGTCGGTTTTGCTACCTAATGAAGCAGAATAATGTAGGACCACATGCCTTCTAAGGTGCAATGTTGCCATTCATCGGCCAAAATAATATGTTATTATCAGGACTATTCCCACTGTGATGGTTCTTATCAGGTCGGAACACACTCAATCGTATTACATATGAATATACAGGAGTGTATTGTATTCGGCGCTACGTGACTTGACATTATTTATATATATTTCTATGGGTTTTGATCACTTCCAGAGCAGCTCGTTTTAGTTATATTCTTTTCAGTCCTCACATTGTGGTTATCCAGATGTCCATAATCAAGTCGTTGATCAATTTTGGGTCGTGTTTTGTTGTTTGTTAAAGCTGGGTTCTTGAAATTATCATAACTTTTTTTTTCGATAGTTTTAAATACGAAGGATGTCAGAGCATCAATGAAAATACATTAGAACATTTCTTCGGGCTATTTAAGCTCTTAGTACAAGTCCTGTCAAAATCAACTTCTGCTTCTTCCTTCAGGGACCTATGAAATAATGCAAAAGTCAAGTAACGCACCAATGCAGTCGATTATTCGTCGCTTTCAGGTTTCGGGCCTTATACCTGTGTTAGAAACACATATTGTTTCATTATAATACTCATTACCCTTAATCTCTAATTATATGGACATATATATGGAGCCAGGTGAAAAATCGTCCCAGCAATGGTTCACAAGAACGCTTGATATGTTTCTGCTTTCTAGGGCTTTATCAATGACGTGTACTCATTATTCACGTGCCTAGATGAAATCTGCTCCCACACCGACGTATGGGAAACAGTGAAGAATACATTCACTGATGTTACAAATTATGAAGGCGCGTGGCTTACTGGCTGTATTTGGTCCGCGATCATAAGGTCGTGAGTTTGATTACCGAGGTGCATTGTGTCCTTGAGCAAAAGACTTTATTTTCACGGTGCTCCAATCCATTCATTTGACAAAAATGAGTTATACCTGTAATTGAAATGGCCAGCCTTGGCACACTTAGCGTGATGCTGAATCTCCCTGAGAACTACGTTATGAGTACGCGTATCCGTGGAGTTCTCAGTCACTTGCGTGTTAATTTCCCGAACGGCTCAACTGGATCTCTCGTCGTCGTAATCTACCGAGTACCGGTTAGATATCGCAAATAGGTGTCAGGCCAAATCAGAATTCTGTGAACGTAACTGAAACAGTATTAAATTAAAGTAGACATCAATGTATCATACTTAACATGTTGGAGTTGTATACAAACAAATTTCATCTGCATAGGTGACTAGTAAGTAAATGTCATTAAAAAATCACAAGAAGGAGTAAACACATCTGGCATTCCTGTGAATCACTTCGCTTTACTTCCAGAAGATAACAGTTTTTCCATTCCTCGAGATTTGATGCTATTTATATCAGCTGTTCCTCACTCTTCACAAGATAACTCCCTAGCAGTAGATATTTTATAATTTTCTGCTAGGATAATATTGTGTATTTGTCGTAATTTGCACGGTTTTAAGTGCTACATTGTTTCGTTTATAATTGTATTAGATCGTCTGTGTATACACGCGAAATAATCAAGGGTTGGGCAGCCATAATAGTTATGTCAAGTATTTCATTATGCTGGTTGCGTATTCTATACATTGCATTACTACCTTTTTAGTTTATGTGGTTATATGCAGCTAAAATCTACCATTGTGTTTTTCATACAAGCTCAGCTAATTTGTGCAATTGTTGGCTTCAACTCTCACTTACTTTCCCTCTGTCAAATCTTCTATACAACCGGTCATGCGGTGGCTTTTATTTTTCTTCTGTTTGTCTTTGTCGAAAATAGTTCTTATAACTCGTTATGTTTTTAATGTTTGATTTCTCCTCATCGTAAGCATTTTTTTCTTCTAAATGATTTACTTCTGCTTTGTACATTACTGTTTCTAGGATGTTGTGACGAAAGAGATTGTGTATCCATATCTTATCAAGTCTCACAAACTTCAAGAAGTACCACCTATATTCTGAGTTCAAATCTTAAGCTAACATTGTTTCAATTTCTTTGGTGTGAGAGTAGATAAATTAAGTGCATTGATACTAAGGTAATTGATTCACTTTCTTTCCTTCAAATCTGGCTAATTAGAAACAATTATTATTATTTTCATGTACACACAATAGATTTGACTGTTGGAAAAGAAAAAATCCTAACATCGGTCTACAACGAATAATGCCAAGAACCCTCCTAAGTATCCTAGCCGTCCCTAATAACACTGTTATCTGGAGCCGTGCTAAACTGGATTTTATGCCTCTTTCATTGATCCATCTGTTCAGATTTTTAGGGATAGTTGCCAACGCACCTATAACTACTGCGATACATGTTACCCACGCTTTCCATAGTCTCTATAATCTATAATTCAATGGCTAAGTCCTGGTACTTTGATATTTTTTCTATACCTCCCATATTACTTTTTTTCATTATTTGGGAGTGTAAAGTCAATTATCAGACAATTTC
>NC_142932.1:69917370-69929870 GCF_046866305.1 Octopus bimaculoides | reverse complement strand
AATCTGTATTAATTAATGCAATTGTATCATAAAAATGAAAATAATTAAAATATCATTTAGAAATTTTGGCAATATTTCGTTTAAATTCGAAGGTGTGTGCGCGCAGCTCAGCTGTTACATTACGGCGTTCGGTAAATTCCGTAAAAAAAATTATTTATTTATTTTTGTGAGTGGAAATGTACATTTTGTTTGAAGTCAACATAAAGTGGATGAGAGAAGAAATGCACATAGACATGTGTATGTTTATTGCCTCTCTTCTCCCCAATAATAACGATCAGCAATTACCTCCCCTTAGATTTTTCTACTTATTGAATCAATCCTTCACAAACTTCTCTATACAAAGCATAGACTTCTCAAGAAAATATGAAATTACAATAATTTCAAAGTCATAGTCAGCGAAAGCAAAAGCAGTCGACACACACAATAATATTTCACTTCTAAAAATATTTTAAAATATATATTAAAACTAAGTAAACTGTGTGATTTTCCTTATTTTATTTTATATATATATTGCATTACACCACACCACGTGGGGATAATCGAAATTCGCCCCTATCCTTTTTGTTAAGGTATATATATATACATATACATACATACACACACATACATATATTATATAATACACACTCGCACACCCACATATAATATAGTATACGAGAGCAGAGGAAACTAAAAATACAAATTCATACAATTAGATATAGATAGCTACTATTCCACGATTAATCCTATAGTACTAAATAAAGCTCTTATTTTCGAAAGGAAAAACTCTAGTTTATGTAAAGCAGACGTGGACATAATTTTTGAAGCTGGTCAAACCGCTATTAGTTACGATAACAAATTATGGACGAGATCAGATAGGGCTAATTCCTTTGATATAACAATGAGATCGAGTGACTCTGCTCAGGTAACGGATATCGCTGGAATCTTCCTCTTATTCCTGATCAAATCCGAATTCCCACAGATAACGGGAAGTCTGTACAGGGACGATGCTCTTTTCCTAATGACAAACTGTACAAAAATAGAGATAGAAAGATATAGAAAAGTACTCCATAACTTTTTTAAAAATTTCGGCCTTTCTATAACCTGTAATTACTGTAAGGTAAATTTCCTAGATGCGACTTTTAATTTGGAAATCGGCATGTATGAACCATACTCCATGCTAAATGAGTGCTTAAAATGCATAAATGGAAATTTCAATCATCCACCATCCATAACCAAGGGAATATTTAAGAACATAGCCACCAGAATATCAATGTTATGAGCCACAGAGGAAATATTTAACCAAGATTCATCATACTACAATGAAGCACTAGGTTGGGCCGGATATAAAGGAAAAAAATCAATTTGGAAAATAACGACATCCCAAATAACAAAAACACATGCGCAAATAAAGTACAATACACACATAACACGCATGATATCAACAAACGAATAGCAATAAAAAAGAGAAAACCTGAGGAACAACGGAACGATAGGAGGAAGACAGATATAACACAAATGATGAAAACAATTGGAATATAGACGCACATAATCTCAAAAATACGCAAAATAAGAAAACGAAACCAAGCAAAGGGTACAAAAATTCGGAGGCCCTATGGTATAATCCAATTTTTGGACTGCAAATATCGCCCAAGATAGGTAAGCAATTCATTGTAGCACTAAGTAGATGCTTCCCTACTACACAAATTCTACCGTTTATTCAACAAGCACAGAGTGAAAATATCGTATGCAACATCTTACAACATGAAATACCACATACATAAACACAACAGGAAATTAAACGTACAAACAACGTCGGCTGGCAGAGATGAAACATATCGAAACATCTGACGATTTAAGGCCAAATGCAGGAGTAAACAACAGATAGAATGCAAAAACTCAGATAACGTAGAAGACAGTGGCGATAAATCTTTTATGAATCATCAACAAATATCCAACAAAAAAGATTGCCGATTCCACAAAGCTCCAGACACTAACAATCAAACAGAACATCATGAAAATAGAATCAAAAGACGACCAGTTAAGCATCAAAATAATAATAGTACAAATAACTGCACATGTCGTAGAAAGTCCTCTTGTCCGCTCATGAACGAATATGTCCAAAAACACATAATATGCAAATGCACAATCTCCACATCCCAACATAAACATGTGTACATAGGTGCCACGGAAAACCAATTAAAAGTCAGTTATCGCAACCACATCTTATCATTCCGAAAAATAAACAGATGACATGCAACCTCACTGGTAGACCTCATATGGGGACTGAAAGAATCAAAACTGATATACAAAATAAAATGGTCAATATCAAAAAGATGCAAACCCATGTAATTCGCAATCCAGCAAATGTGACCTTTGCCTTGAGGAAGTATAGAGTATCCTGCTGAGTAATGAGTACCTGGTAAACAAACATAGTGAGAAAATTTCAATTCCAATTCCAATTTCAAATGGCGAGAAAATTCTAAATTGTATTTCACCACACCCATCCTTTCTGTCTCACGTCTATATATATGATGGAGTGTGTGTATATATGATGGAGTTCTGAGTGATATACCTCTATGCATGCAAATGGATATATATATATATATATATATATATATATATATATATATATATATATATATATATATATATATATATGAGAAAGAAAACTCCGAATAAACTGTGCGTGTTTTCTTTGTATCGTCTATCTGGATGTTTTGTCCCTTTCTTGTATCACCTAACTGTCTGGATGTTTTGCATTCTTGTCCCATTCTGTATT
This sequence comes from Octopus bimaculoides, assembly GCF_046866305.1. Taxonomy (NCBI): domain Eukaryota; kingdom Metazoa; phylum Mollusca; class Cephalopoda; order Octopoda; family Octopodidae; genus Octopus; species Octopus bimaculoides. The sequence continues at coordinate 69,927,109 of NC_142932.1, read as the reverse complement.
ATATATATATATATACATATATATATATATTAAATATATACTTTTATAAAACAAATTTAAAACAAATTTTACAAATTATATAGTATCTGTTAACAGTCTTAGCAAAAAGCTCACAGTTGAGTTTTTGTATATATATATGTATACATGTCTCTTAAAGGATAGAGCTCAAAATCAATGCATTGAAGATACTTTATTGCAGCAACAATTATAATAACAGAAACAACCACGATAAGCCAAACCTATGCACATTTCAATAGGGTATCCCGGATAAATAAACCACATCATAAGATGTCTCGTAAAATATTGTAACAAATTACAACATATTACAAATTTCTGGATACTCCATCTCTTCAGGGTCGCATTATTGCCATCGTTATTTTCTTACAGAATCTGTAAGAAAATAACGATGGTAGGTTGCGTGCCGTCGATTATTCTTTCACCCTCTTGGATGATGTGTGTGTTTTGCTAATAATAGTATTGGTGATGGCAATAATGCGACCCTGAAGAGATGGAGTATCCAGAAATTTGTAATATGTTGTAATTTGTTACAATATTTTACGAGACATCTTATGATGTGGTTTATTTAATGGGATACCCTATTGAAATGTGCATAGGTTTGGCTTATCATGGTTGTTTCTGTTATTATAATTGTTGCTGCAATAAAGTATCTTCAATGCATTGATTTTGAGCTCTATCCTTTAAGAGACATGTATACATATATATATATATATATATATATATATATATATATATATATATATATATATATATATATATATATATATATATATATAGTGGCGTACCTACACCTTGTCTCTTATATGTAAGTATACATTTTTCTAAATCTTGTATGACTCTATTTCTGTCTATCAGCCCCTTCACCCTTAATCGTACATTCCACTGTTCGTTCTTTCGTTCCCCCTCGCTCACATTTCCTTGCCTTCTCTTCTTGCACACTTTCTCTCCACTTTTCACTTTGCTGTGTCTCTGTCATTTTTCTCGCCCCCCTTTTTGTCTCTCTGTCTCTACCTCTCTCTCTTCTCTTCCCACGTGACCAGTGTTCGGCCAAGCCTGACCTTTCCTTCTTGGGCGGCTGTTGTTCGTGCAACATCGTTATTCCTCCCTGTGTCTGTGAAATCTTGTATCTCTGCTGTAAGGCCTTATTTCCATACACGCCAGCTTAATTTCATTCGTCCTTAGTCGAAAGACATCTGTTGTTATGTCATGTTATTATTCCTACTCTATTTATGTAACATAGCTCGTTTTTTTTCGTCCTTGTTTTTGTATACATTCGCTGCTTTCTTCCAAGGTATCTAATGCGCTTAGGTTAGTTTTTTTTCTTGGAGCTGACCAGATTAAATAAAATAACAAACAAGTTAAGAACGAATAAACAGTGCGTGTGTTTATTTGGCAAAAGAATCGACTATCCGAAACACGACATTAGCAGAAATTATAACTATTAACGATATCAATTATACTTAGTTCAGTATTTCTACGTTTCTATAGAATATTGATCAATGCTTGTGATATTGCTCAATATTTATGAAATAGGTTTAGAACCAAAGCCGTTCTAACCATGAATACTAACGTATGTTTATGAGTATCTTCAACTACATTAATTACTATGGTTGGCGGAATGTATTACTGATATTTCTCGTAGTACAGGTGACACGCAAGAGACTCTCTTGTTAGATCATAGCTATTAGTGTCATTCTAATTGGTTTTATTCGATGTTAATGGAATGTTCATTAATTGACAATATGTTCCCATCTATCCTCCATTTATTTATTATATTTATTCTGGAACTAAACAACGACAAAATTAATTATGTAGCACGTTTGTATTCATTGTGTTACACAAATACACATCTGAAACCAGACTACAATATCTTTATCATAGATATCAATCACGATTTATGGTTGAAGTTACTTTACCAGATCTAAAGAATGTCCACGTTGTTATGTATATAATTACAGTCGCCAAGTGACATGTCTTGAAATAAGTAAAACTATTTCAGGAAGATGCCTCGTCCCAATACAAAAATAAGGAAATCTTCATGTCTGGATAATATTGCCAACAACTTAAAAGGAAAAAAGCAAGCAGTCAGCGTCAGAACAAACATTATAGTACGTGAACCAACCAGGTAACCTGTGTAATGTGACACCCTTTTATAAGGAAGTATGATTGATACTTCTAGCAGCTGCTGCAAGATCGTAGAGGTCCCTCTTTCTTCCGCATACGGTAATACATTTTAAGACCGTTAGAATAATCCTTTTTGTTTTTATTTTAGCTGCGATTGGTTCTGTAAATTGGAAAGCGTATAAATGGGCATCGACGGTTTTTATTTAACCCAGGTTATTTCTAATCGGGCAGACTACAGTTTCTTTTTCTTTTTTCCACAAGGCATTATACAATATCACTCTTTTATAATCAATACAGCATAATTTCAATGATTATTGGTTACTGTTTCTAGCAAACAGTGTGACCAGATTCCCCTCACCCATTTCAAAATGGCTTTGATAATGGTAGTGAAAGTGCTGTTAGTAGTGGTGGTTGCGTCGGGGATAGTAGATTTTAGTTTGTGTTGCAATATCAACACTTACTGAGAAAGAAGTTTTCAAACATCTCAGGAATTGGTGTGTCCATGTAGAGAACTGATCTTCAAAGCAAAATGTAAATTTAAGATCAATTCACTTCCCTATGGTAGCATATCAATAGATTTAAACAGCATAAAATAAAATTTTAAAAAGATTGAAAAGAAATAAATTATTCAAAGACATTTTCACAAGAACTTTATTTTTGATTCATCATACAGAGGTTGACTACGGTACATAACAAGATACTAAAATAAAATCTATTTGCATCTTGTTTTCCTTACATCTTCTATTCAATATCAGTTGAGAAATTTTTGCACCAGGCAGTATATCGATAATAATAACATTAAGGTGGTAAATATTTCGATATCGCTTTTGAGATATTTTCTGAAGTTAAAATAACGAATGAGAGATCAAAATTGTTGAAAAGATCTTCCACAACAGTTTCAAATCTAATAAGCTTTGATCTGGAAGAAATATGTAAAACCCTTTGTAAATGACTTTGTTCTGGAGACACTTACAGAGAGATACATTTCTGAAGGCGAATTGATAATGGTACTCAACTGAAGTCACAATATATTTCAGTATATTCCTGTAAATACATGAAAATATGTACACCGTAACATATAAATCAGACAAACACATATTACGCACATACTTATATATATATGTATGTGTGTGTGTGTGTGTGTGTATGTGTGTGTGTGTGTGTGAATAGTCAGAGGCCTTGATATGATATACACGAATTAATTAATACAAGCATATATATATATATATATATATATATATACCTGTTTGTATATGTACAGAAGGGAATGTAATGCACAAGAAAATTATATAAGAAAATATAGTGTATAATATTCTCTTCAACAACAGATGATAAGTACTGGAAGCCATGGATAACGCAAAATTAGAAACGCATACAGCGGTGACAAACAAAAATATACATCTGGCTGATGACGTGCTAATCTAATGCTTAAAACAGGATCTTCAGAGGCATCCTGTACAGCAAGCACACCACCAACACACGACATCTTGGGGAACCGAATAAATAACTTGATCTATAGACAACAATAGAGACACTGCATGGTTTGCCCGACCACTCATCGTTACGCACACCAGCCGCTGTACGTTCAATCGTAATTTATGTTAGGTTGCTTCTATTGGCTCATAGTTCACCTGGGCCTCAACAACAACATGGTTTATGGAAGTATTACTTGCCGTGAGAGGAATAATAATTTTATCATGATGTTTTTTTTTATGTTGTTATTTATGTTTACATTTTTGGTCAGCAGATAATGAAATCTATGGTTAGAATTGTTCTTGCCATGCCCATCTCATATGTTCGAACATATTTTACATTATTCTACATCACCAGATATCTATTTATCCTATTGTTAAATCGATAGGATATGATTTCAGATACACATTTGGTTGCTAACTCTATTAGTAGGGCAAACCATGCAGAGTCTCTATTGTTGTCTAGATATCAAGTTGTTTATTTTATGGCTATATCAAGTTCCATAAATAGAGTGGGACATTTTCAATTGTTTTTAATTTGTTATAATAAATTATTTCCAATGATTGCTTTGATATAAATCTATTCCTTGACCTACACGATTATGGAAATTAATTGTTTACATGAAAGAGCTTTTCTATGATTTATGTTGCTGTCACTGTTTGTTCTAGCGAACGCAGTGTATTGTCAGTATTAATCCCTGCAATATCTAATTATACTGCCTTATGATTTAAAGTTCACACCAGGTAGTTTCGATTTGCAACGTCATAGAGATGATAGGCCGAAGGGTTTGTGACATATACGTGTATGTATGTATGTATGTATAAACATTGATGCATTTATTTATATATACATATGCATGTGTAGATGAATACATATATAGATATAAATATGTATATATAGATGTATGTATGTATATATATATATATATATATATATATATATATATATATATATATATATATATATATATATATATATATATGTATGTATATATATATATATATATATATATATATATATATATATATATATATATATATATATATATACATACATACATACATATCTACACATACATACACATGTACATATACATACATAAATACACACACACACACGCACACACACATATATAAATGAGGCTTATTTAACTTCTGATTGAACTTTATATATATATATATATATATATATATATATATATATATATATATATATATATATATATGCATGTGTGTGTGTGTGTGTGTGTGTGTGTGTGTGTGTGTGTGTGTGTGTGTGTGTGTGTGTGTCTGTGTCTGTGTGTGTGTGTGTGTGTGTATTCTTATTCTTTTCATACTGTGTTCAAATCCCGCTATGAGTCAACTTCGCTTCACGACATTTCTTCGATCGATATTATAGATTTTTAACATTGCAACAATGCCACCAATTTTGTACGGGATAAAATCGATAATATTGATACTCAGTTGTTGGTTTGTTTTTACTTTATCGACCCGGAAGGTTTTAAAACAGTCCACTGTGTAACGTAAAGTGACTTTTAAAAAAAGCAAAAAAAAAAATGTCTATCACTCAATTTACCACTCTTTCCTGTCAATATTATATAACGTTTACTTTTATTTTCATATCCTGGACAGCTTGTGTTGTTTCTTCATTTCATGTACCTAAAGTATATAGGAAATGGCTATTATATTTTTAAAACTGTTTTTCTGACCTCTGCATTGATATTTTGAAATTTAACCATTTACCAGAAGATTCCCGATAGGTTTGATGCCGTATACATGTCATGTGTTACAAAACTTTCTAGATTTTTAAGTAATATTCTAGTATATAAAAAATAAAGCCTCAAGTTCGTCAATGTAGTTCAGTCCTTGCTGTCGCTGTGGAGAAGACTTTCTTAAAATATCAGACATGTCAAAAGTCTAAAACATCTCAAAAACATATTTTACAATGTGCAAGGCGTATTTGTAGACATATGTGCGAAAATGTACCACATAACAACAACCCTTAGAAGGTATATTTCGGTATAACTGCCAAAAATCAAGTCAAACTCTCGTCACCTCATTTTAATTGTGAGTAGTGAAAGAAAAAGTCTCCGGAAAGTAAAATGTATAATTTTTGTTTGCTTGAAAAGTGAAATTTCGTGTTAAATTAAAAAACATGAAATGTCTTGAAATATATTCTAATAGGAGAAGAAATCAATATATGTTGTGAGAACCTCTCACACATTAGTCACGGGAAAAACAAATAATTATTTTAAATAACAACATCATTTTGCTGCTGGATGGTTTTATAGTCGAAAAGAGAATTATGAAGTTCACCCTAGCAATTGCTACTTTTGTATAATGTGTCTTCGGAGCGTGAAACTGGTAAGAATGCATTTGCTGCCTTGTGTCGAGAATTTCCCTGATACATCGGCTCGATGTTATAGTACCCTGAGCTAACCATAGTAACTCCGCCGGGAACTGAACAAGTCACACAAGAAAAAGGGGTTATAGAGATGGTTTTCAATTTTAGTGGTGCAGCTAGGAAGAGAAAGCTATATTACTTCTATCAAAAATATCTCAACTGTTCCGTCAGATATGTTAGCTTCACCTAAGTCCAATGCCAAGATTTTGATTCAGTGAGACTAGTTACATAAAAGTGTACACGTCAAAAATGAAATGAAGTCATCTTAGTTTTCAAAGTTATTCACTTCCTCGGCTAAGATGGGATCCACTTTTGCCAAAATGTAAGCAACTATTTGAGGAACTGAGAGTCCCCTACAGCTTAAAAAGTAGTGTCTTTTTAATGACAGCTCACCTCGAATGTTAGAATCTCTGTTATTTCACAACTGGAAAAGTATACTTGTTTCCTTATGTCCCTCACTACATCTCAAAGAAAAATAAAACACGTTTCAGACCTTGCCAGAAGCCTCGTAGTCTGATGAGTCTGGCGGGGAGTTTATCGGACACTTCAGAATAGTGACATGTTCCATGGGTCTGCAAAACAGTTTTCAAAGTTCTCTTGCTATCTTACTTTTTGGAACAGTAGAAAAATCGTGTTACACTGTTACAGACAACAATAGACATAACGACAGACCTCTCTGCGAGGAAAATTGAACGTCAAATGTGGGCTATGAGTGAACACCTATAAGTTGTTGTTTCCACTACGAAAGAGATGGTGGGATATCGTCATATAATTAACCATACTGAAATTGCATCATTCAGAAAAATACCAGAAAGTAAATTTATTGTCAAACCATATTGGTTCTCTCATGCATATGTGGATTACCATTAACGAACAATAACAATGTATATGTTTATGTATACGTGTGACTAAAACACTGTTCGTGATTGTCCGTCTGTTAGAGTAAAAATCGATGTTACGAGAGTCGTCGGCATCAATAGTTTCGTAAAATGATGGATATAAGTCAATGGAAATAATTAGCATTTTGAGTTTATCGTGATTCACTGAAGGAATGAGAGAGTAGACTAGTATGGCCGCAGCCTGAGTTAAACAAGTAAAAGAAATGTGTGTGTGTGTATGTGTGTGTGTGTGTGTGTGTGTGTGTGTGTGTTTGTATTGTGTGTATTTGCATATGTGTACATATATATGTGTGTGTTTATGTGTGTGTGCGTATATATATGTGTGTGCGTATATATATATATATATATATATGTGTGTGTGTGTGTGTGTGTGTGTGTGTGTGTGTATATACATACACACATATACATACATACTTAGATATATACTTCAATGCGTTTGCACGTGTGCATGCATTACTTCGGCGTTCTAATAATCCGCCAACATAATTTAGCGTATCTCATGATACGTTGAATTTTATATCAGTTGAGTTATTTTTACTTAAAAGCCTCTTCATATGTTTGAGTACCTTTTATTATTTTGCTCGAGGATCTTTTTCCTATTACTATAGAACGATGAGAGACAATCAAAGAGGCCAATACAACGCTGTTCGACAAACTGTTGCAGGCATTTATGTCTCCAGGCGGTTTTTCCCTCGTATTAAATGTCAGGCAAATGAGACGTTCTTCACTTATACAAGAGGTTAAGAGTGGAAAATGAAACGTATGCTTGACAACAACTTCTTAAAGACTATGTGCCTAATTATTATAAGTTTCAATTACGGGAAACAAATAGTACTGCTTCTTAATTTGATTATTTTTTATTTTCCTTTTTGTCTTGCTATGGCGAGAATACTTTAATGCATCTTGTCATTATATTGCCGGTTCAAGGAGATTTAAAGAAATGTTATATAAACCTCTGAAAATGCCCTAGGCTTGTCTAGTAGAAATAAATGTGGTGGATATCGTTTCTATAGATATTTTAATGTTAAATAAGCAGATACGTTGAAACAATCTTGTCGATTTCTTCTTTCCTTTCATTCTCTTCTTCTCCATGTAGTTCCTCCTCCTCCTCTTTTCTTCTTCTTGTTCTTCTTCTTCTTCTTCTTCTTCTTCTTCTTCTTCTTCTTCTTCTTATTATTATTATTATTATTATTATTATTATTATTATTATTATTATTATTATTCAGTAGTTTTATTTTTATAACGTGCTTTCACTTCACTACCGAGCGCAGCTCTGTGCGCCTTGGGTATGTGCTGTGGTTTGCTGTGGTGCTCTTATGTTTACTGTATTGAAAGTGTTTTGCGTAGAATGTGTGCAGTACCCAGTAGTGCAATTTTCTGTATGTTATATATATTTGTAAGTCCTGGTGTTTTTGTTATGTATTTGTCTGAATATTTTTTTGTTATACCTAAGGCACCTACTATGATAGGAATTGTTTCTGTTTTTAGATTCCACATTCGAGTTATCTCTATTTCCAGGTCTTTGTATTTTGAAAGTTTTTCCATTTCTTTTAGAGAAACGTTGTCATCTGCTGGTATTGAAACATCAATTAGAAGGCATTTTTTTCCTTCATGATCTTTGACAACTATATCTGGTCTATTTGCCTTAATTTCTCTATCTGTGTGTATTGGCATATCCCAGAGTATGGTTGCTTTCTCGTTTTCTGTGACCTTTTCTGGCGTGTGTTTATACCATCTTTTTTCTGTTGCTATTCCATAATGTTGGCATAGCTTCCAGTGTATATAGGTCCCAGCTCTGTCGTGTCTGTGAATATATTCCTTCTTAGCCAGGACTGGGCAGCCAGAGATAATATGATTTATTGTTTCTTGTCGATCTCCACATATTCTACAGTTACTTGTTATATTTCTTTTCATTATGTGTTTTTGGTAATTTCTGGTGGGGAGGCTTTGGTCTTGTGCAGCAATTAAAAATCCTTCAGTCTCTGCTTTGAGTCCTGAGCTTCTCAGCCATTGCTGGGATTTTTCTCTGTCTATTTCTTTCGCATTTAGTTTAGCCCAGTATTTACCATGTAGGGGCTTTTCTTGCCATCGTTTTATCATGGTCCGTTGCTGTTCTAGTTTTAGTTTGGATTTCATTTGTTTTATAGCTTTTGTTGTTTCTTCTTCTTCTTCTTCGTATTTGTTAGGTAGATTGATTTCTTGTTTGTATTTGTCAGCTTCCTTAAATACTGAAAACAGTCTTTTGTTTTGCTCGTGTTTTGTGGCTATTTGTATTAGTTTCCCTTACTGATAATAATAATAATAATAATAATAATAATAATAATAATAATAATAATAATAATAATAATATGCCAACTTGTTCTTTCTATATGTACCTGTGGTATGTTTCACACTTGAAAAGAAGAAATGAGTAGCAAAACGAGAAAAAAGGAGGATAAAGAGGAAGTAAGAGAGAAAGAGGGAGAGAGTGAGGGAGTCAGAGAGAAAGAGAGAGTGAAACAGACAGTAAGTTGTGACAGCGTTCGTTTTGTGTTTTCAAATGTTTATCACATTGCAAGAAAAGTGAATACGTAGATCGAAGGAAAAGTTGATACATATATACATACACACATTGTTAAATTCAAAAGCGGGAGTGATGAGGGACACAGAGGAAGTGAGAGAGAAAGAGAGAAAGGGAGAGCGACAGTACATTCATAGATCGACAGAAAACTTGATGCATCGATATATAGACACAGTGGATATTGGATGTCACATTCACTTTTCACTACCACACGAGGATAAAATTAACTCGCAAGTGGCTCAGTACTCTACAGACATGCGTA